>NC_057386.1:73165839-73459142 GCF_019320065.1 Cervus canadensis
CAAAAAGGTTTACAGACAATCTTGCAGAAGAATAACTACCTATCCATATAAATAAGCATAGAAAATTAGTCTGGAAGTAAATACCTCAATATTTTCATAGCAGTTTTTCTCTGAGTGGTAAAATTGTAAGTAATTTTTATTGTCATCTGAGCATTTTCAAGATTTTCCAACATATCATAAAAATATGTTTTTAAAAAAGTTGGACTATATAAAGAATAACATGACACTAAAAGCAAAGCTTTCTCCTTTTACTGCATTCTGGAAAAGATGCAGAATATGGCTTACGCAAGCTATTTCATGTCCAAACCATATAGAAAAATCTCAGAAACTCCCATATGAAAGACCAAATCGCAGTGCTGTAACAGTAAACATTTCAGCAAGATCAGAGGGGCACCGTAACATATGGAGGTAGGAAGCCACTGGGGAGAGGGACCAGATTCATTACACCCACAGCTATTATCCATGTTTTATCTCCACTAAATTGACATTAAAAATGGAGTAGGCAGTGCGTATAGCACTCAGACACCTGTGACATATCATTATGGAAGAAAAATATTTCCAGGAATTCAAATTTCCAAGTACTGCTTTACAGATTGAGGAAACGGCAGAAAAACAACTGTGAAACTGACAAGAAAGACGTGCCTGTCACAATTTAGCCATTGCTAAGACCAACTAGAAATCAGTTTCTATTTCACAATGGGAGTTACTAAAACCACATAAAACCCCCACAATTAGGGAACAAAAGTCAGAATCAAGTCTAACCCTGGAGGATGTTATCTCCCACCCCTCGTCGCAACGCTGAGGGCCCAGAGACACACGTTTGTTTGTAGATATGAAAAGAGAAAAAAAGGATTGTCATGGCTCCAGCTAACAAATCATTGCCCCAAGTTTCACACTAATGGTCATATGATCCCTCAAGTGCTGTTTCTCAGACAAACAGTCTCTTCTTTTATAAAGTCAACGAATCACCAGAAAGGCCTAGGCCAAGCAAGCTCCAGTACGTTTTAAATGACGGCACCTCTTAACAGAGGAAAACAGGACTTTGAGAGAAATATTTCAGGAAAAGTGAAGGTAGGGAGGCTCAGGAAAATGTCTGATAAAATTCCACTGCTTTTCCAAAACAACAAAAACATCGTTTCCCAAGCCCCTAACACAAAAGCAGAACAGAAAATAAAAGCGTGTTCTCAAGCAACATGATACGTGAGAAAAACACACTTTCACTCGCTATTTCAACGAATATTTTCCCCACAGGGTTACATTACTTACAGAGAAAGAAAAAGACAATATAGAGTGAACAGTCCCCAAAGGTCACATCTATTTATATATACACAAACACTCCAGACATATACAGCTTCAGGGAGAAATTTTACCTGCCTTCAATAAACATTCAGTTAACTGAAGAGAAGATTTTCAACCATAGAACAACAATGGAGAAAGATGTACAGCAGATCAGCGTTAGTCTGTCTAAATCGAAAACAAGTAAAATGACCACTAAAAAAAGAGATAGAGGTTTGCAGGGTAAGAGAAAAAAAAAATTACTAAGATACTACATAAGATTCTGGTCCATCAGCATCAGTTACGAGGAAAATGGCAAACACACCTTTCGTGCCTAGAAGGACAGCTTCGCCGTACCTCTGATATCCATTATCCTATTCAGGACCAGCCCAGGAAAGTAATATACGCCCTCAGAAACACTGGCCTGGCCCGCACCCAAGTCAGTGACTTCAACTGCTCCACATTAATAACAAAAGCCGTACAGAGTGGACAGGCGGGGAGAGAGACGAAAGACCAGAGCAGACTTCTAAGAGCAAATCTATCTGCTATGCAAGTTGCTGGCCAAGCCCTGATCCTCCTTGATGGAAAATAATCTGCTCTCTTTGGAAAACCTACAGTCATTTCATGCAACGGTTTGAAAGTCTGCATGATACTCTAAGAACAACAACAAAAGATTTTCATGGTAATAGACTGTAGTAAACATGCACTTGTTATGTGCCAGAAACTGTTGTGTACACTGCACACAAATTAACACGTGATATCTCTCTGACGTAAGTGCTACTAGCCTTACTTTACAGATCTGAGAACTGAGGCACTGAAATGCTGAGTGACTTTCCCGAAGATCACAGTGCTAGTATAGTTGAACCCAGGCCCTTAGGCTCTGCTTGGCCAATGACTTAACCATGACACCGGGCTACCCTGTGCTAATTCTGCTAGTGCCTCCAGCCCTCTGGACCTTAACCCTGGGATACCCAACCTCTGGGATCTAATAATGGCTGATGATCTGAGGTGGAGTTAATGTAATAATAATCAAGTTCACAATAAACATAAAGTGCTTGAGTCATCCCGAAACTATCCTCCCCCTCCCTGGTCTGTGGAAAAATTGTGTCTTCCACGAAACCAGTCCCTGGTGCCAAAAAAGGTTGGGGACCGCTGAGCTCTCAGACACTGCTACTCCACAGGCCGCAATTTTGCTGCTGCTTTCTGGCTGCTCCAGGGGCTGGAGGGGAAAGGCAGAGAGCTACCTTCCACGGAGTGCACTACTTTATGTCAGCCCCTTCAGAAAAGAGGAATGTTCTCTTCTATCCTGCGAGTGGCTCAGCTGGTAAAGAATCTGCTTGCAATGCAAGAGACCTGGGTTCGATCCCTGGGTTGGGAAGATTCCCTGGAGAAGGCAATGGCAACCCACTCCAGTATTCTTGCCTGGAGAATCCCACGGACAGAGAAGCCTGGCAGCCTATGGGGTTGCAAAGAGTTGGACATGACTGAGCGACTAAGCGCGCGCACACACACGCATATCCTATGATCTCAGGATTGTTATTGTAATTCCCATTGTACAGATGAAAATCAGATTCTGAGGTTAAGTATCCTGCATGAGGCTACTGAGAAGCAGTGCTGGCATCTGAACCTAAATCTGTTTTTTACCTGTTCCGTGTTCCCGCCACTACAGAAGGCGTCTCCTGCCTCAGTCACAGATTCATCCCTTAACTGGGGGATGCACCCAACAGCCACAGGTGAACTCCCTGATTTTAGCTAATTGTTTCACAAATGAATGCTGCCTGGATGATCAGGAGGAACACCAAGGGGAAAAAAACGGCAGTAAAATTCCAACACAGCAGCCAAAAAAAGAAACCCTCTTACACTGCAGAAAATTCCAATTAATTAGCAGAAAGCACATTTTCTGTGTACATACTCAGCACTGCTGAAGAGTGAATTATCAATGTACAGAACTGGATATTTCTGGTGCACATAACCTCTGCAAATCATATTACATTTTAAATGCACTGGAGGAACTTGCTATAGAAAAGGATTCTGTGATCAAATCCCTCTGTAAAGTCAAAAACTTTTTTACATTCTCTAAGTCAGGGGTCCCCAACCTCCAGGATCTAATGCCTGATGATCTGAGGTAGAGCTGATGTCATAATAATAGAAATAAAGTGCACTAGAAAAGTAATGGGCCTGTACCATCCCCAAACCAGGCCCCTCCCCCAACCCGTGGAAAAAATGTCCTCCACAAACCTGGTCCCTGGTGCCCAAAAGGCAGGGAACTGCTGCTCTAAATCTCTGATATTCAAAAGCAGGCACAGTCTATTTTACTCATGAGGTGTACAATAATCCAAATTACTTTGTATTCTGCCTTAAAATGGAAGAATTGGACCATTATACATTTCCCCACTTTCCCCAGCCTGTGGTTCTCTAAAGTTCAAGTTGCCAGTCACATATCAGCATATAAATGAAGATCTATATCTTAGCGAAGAGTTTCTTGAAATGAAAAGAATAAAAGGAATCAAAAGATTGATGATTAAAAGTAGCAGGAGACTGTGACTCACAAAATGTACAGATATGAAGGCTTCAGATTTCGAGATCCTCACTTTATGGATAAGAAAACGAAGGCCCAAGAAGTAAAGGATCTTTTCTAAATCTTCGCTAGAATCAGTAGGAGAAACACTAATATCCAATTAAGTGGTGCTGCGTGGTCCCGAATGGGCTCCCTTAATGATGTGAGATAACATAGCATTGCAAGTTCTAACAGAGCAGAAAGTGTGTCTGTGTCTGGTTTCTGCAGCTCCTACAAACTGTTCTGCTTAATAAATAGTAGTAATTCTGTCTACAGTGGGAGAAGGGAATCAGAGGTGGTATGGTAAGACTACCTGCTACTTCCTTTCTGATCTGTATAGACTGTTAGGCAGATTCTGGGATTTCAATGAACAGCTGGGCACGTGAGTGCCAATCTTGCACACAGAACAGAGAGTGTGTGAGTGTGCTAATAAGTTGTTTCTGTTGTGTCCAGCTCTTTGCGACCCCATGAACTGAAGCTTGTCTGGCTCCCCTGTCCATGGGATTTTCCAGGCAAGAGTACTGGAGTGCGTTGCCATGCCCTTCTTCAGGAGATCTTCCCTACCCAGGGAGGCCCAGATGTAGTGCCTTAAGGACATCCTTTGAAAGGGCTCAAGATCTGAAGCCATGAAACATCTGCACATTGGTTTACTGGTCCAGCTCAAGGTTTCTCTGCTCCTGACCTCTATGACTGCTTCAAACATTAAATGTTATTCTGTTTAAGTCTGAAATTTATAACTTTGACACAAAAAACAATATTTTACTAACCCCTTTTAATGTGCCTGTTTGGTGGGGTACTGTGAATTTTACACATTACAAATAGTCCCACCTGACCTGGCCCAGTGAATGAGGTGGGGGATGGGAAAGATTGGCTTTGCAAGGGCCACTGAGCCCCCATTTCCTTTCCTAATACCACTTCCCCCAGAAAAGCTCCTGGGTGGGGGATGAGGCCCACAGCACTTGGAGTTTTACCTCTAGGATCAGAGTCTAGGACCAGGTTTGTACCATCAAAAATATGTTCGCCAGGCTGTGGTCCCTCCAGCCAGGCCGCCCCTGTTTGGTGTCCAGCGAAGCTTTGGGCAGAAGGGGGCCCCTCACGCAAGCTGGTCAACGGCAGGGGCTGCCGACACTGCAGAGCTGGTCTGAGTCCAGAGGCGCGGGTCACAGAGAGGCCAGGGCCACTGGGAGGCCAGCCTGGAGTGGGAGCCCGGCTATGTAACCTGAAACTTGAGAAGGTGATTAAGAAAGACATACTCAGACACGGAGAAAATGGAGCGGTTTGCAGCCTAGAAAATTGAGAGCATGAGAGAGCGACTACTTAGGAAATTCCAACTAACCGTCTCAGAAAGCAAATGCTATTGTCTCCCAAAGACCTTAAAAGAATGTCTACTTATTGCGTCTGTGAGCTACCTGGGATCTCATTCGTCATTAAACATCAGGAGAGTTGCTACCGACACAAGGGTGTCAGGAGAAAGAAAGAGCCTGGTCACAGCACTCTCACAGTTAAAGAAAAGAACAGTAGAACTTACACTGTGTCTGTGTGTGTGAACAGAACTCTACAGCTTACAAATCACTTTCCTGTGCGCTTTCTGCTCTGATCCCTTCTGATCCCTACAACTACTTCACGGCATTTGAATAAACTGAAGTCCAAGAGGCTGACTTACTGCTAAGAGGTTCAAACTGCTACAGAAAAGGTCTTTAGGTTCACCTGGGGCTCTTCCACCATGCCAAGACTCTTTAGAACTACTTTTCCTCAAAACCCACATTTGAAGAGAAAACAAACATATTCTTACGCATTAATTTTTTTCCCCCAGTTTTAATGTCTAGCACTGAAACAGGCTGGAGGTTGAAAATCATGAAACAGCATTTGCTTTTTTAATTTATCTTATTGAAGTATAGCTGATCTACAAAGTTGTGTTAATTTCTGCTCTAAAGCAAAGGAAGTTATACATACATCGATATTCTTTTCCACATTCCTTTCCATTATGGTTTATTATAAACTACTGAAGATAGTTCCCTGTGCTATATGCTAGGACTTTGCTGTATATCTGTTTTGTATAGAATAGTTTGCATCAGTTATTCCCAAACTCCCAATCCTCTGCTTCCCCACCTCTCCTCCCCCTGACAACCACAAGTCCGTTCCCTATATTTATTTTTTTAATTTTATTTATTTTTTTTGTTCCCTATACTTAAACAGTGTTTTGATACACTGCATAGGACTGTCCCTTTGCTGCAAAGCATGTTAGCGTACGATGGGTTAACTAAGCTTTGAGGGCTAGTCTGGAAACTTTAGCACCACACATGCTATCCTATTGTTTCTATGGGAAGTTCTGTTCCAAGCTCCAGTCACCTGACTTAAAATAAAAGAGAGCTTTTGGAGCATATGAACACAGCCTAAAAATAATCACCCCTGCAAACTAAAGGCATTTTCTTGGATTTAACTTTTCTTTTCCATTTCATTTAAACGTATACAGGCATACACAGAACCTGTTTTCATGGAGCATCATGTCCGGTATGAAAAGCTAAGAATTTCAGCATAAAAGAAGAGATTTCACCAAATACTCCCACATGTGACAAGTGTGGATTACATAAAGAAATGGGAAAGTCCCGTTCTACCCTAGAACTGTGCCAAGACATCTGACATGCACATATCTGCCAGGAGTCTACAGTTGGAATCCATGTTTTAGATAAATCAGCATAATATTATAATGATCCAAAAAGTTCAGAAAGGACTTCTTGCCAGGAGAACTGCTTTACAACCCCTCAAAAGATCTGTTCTGAGAAAAATGTTTCCCTGCCAAGGAGTTCAAATGCTAAAAGCAGAAGGGTAAGTTTCCAGTGCTGAATTTTCAGCAAATGACCCAACATATTACACGGTTGAAAGTTCTCTCATCAAGAATCAAGGTGCCGATTTAAGAAGATTTTTTACAAGTCTAGCATATATAAAAAGATAAATCAGAACAGGCTTGGGACCACTGGGTCTATTCAAGGACACAGATGACCAGAACATTGGGATAAATTCCATTAACAGGTTTACCTGATGCTTTTTGATTCTTTAAAGATGGATTTATCCACGATTTCTCAGAAAAGTTTCTGCTGCGTGGGTTCAGATGTGGAATATGCTTAAACCAAATTGAAACCACAAGAAAGCGCAATCAGGTGGAGTCTAAACATAATACTCTCAACCAAAAGTTCAGGCAACAATCTCAGTCGCATTTCACCCTACCTCAGATAGGAGGGAATGTGCGGACCCATGCCTCAGGATCCTGCCATTTCTCTTCTGCCCTCACTCAGGACAGTCCTTCCAGCAGAAACTTGAAAAAGACAGACTAAGAATGATAGGGATTGAAACAAAAGGCAGCTTACACGCATGAGAAACTCTGAATTGCCCAATTTCAGTCCCCGAGCGTCTCAGTCGGCTGATCCTCTATAATTTTTGATGAAGTACAACATAAACCTCTTTAAAGCTGTTTGTAGTCAAAAGGTACAAAGTGTGAGAACTGAATCCTCTTGGTTATTGAGATGAGTCTTAAAATAACCACAGCAGCTAACACTTAATTCAGTGTTCTTGCTTTTCTGTGAGAATTCTCAGTAAGACAGCAAATGCCCTTATAAAACACAAATTAACCTACAGTGGAAATAGCTCATGGGGGAGACCACTGTCTAGCTTATCTAGATCTAAAAGCAACTCACTTTATGAAAAAGCCCAATTACTGTTACTTTAAATACTCTTCTGCTTCTTTATATATATATATATGTGCTTAAAACAGTCTAATATGAATCCTATACAACTTCACAGGGCTGTGCCAGAAATCCAGTCACATGCTAGTGGGTTTGCTCTGCTCTTTTTTTAATCTAAAAAATATTCCATAAATACTTTAAGTTCTTTTTTGCGTGGTGCTAGCCTTTCAATTTTCTGTGATGTGAATCTTTATTCAGCTTTCTTATCTATTTCTATAAGCTTATGTTTTCTTATGAGTTGCTTGAAAGAAGATACACTTTCACAATCTGTAAACAATCTTAAATAAGCCTCCAGTATAAATCAGTATTATCACTCATACTTGTATTCTTTTTTCTATTCACCTATTGCCCTGGGCTACAGTTTTCTCAGGTACAAAATGGTGGTATATGTTGGAGTGGGGGTGGGGGGTATCGGGAGAAGTGGGGAAATAAGCTTTATGATTTCGAAGTTCCCTTCCAATTCCAGAGTTTTATTATTTGCTGGGTTTCTCTGGTCTGCATTTATCCTAGACATGAGCTCCCATAGAGCAGTGGTTCTCAGTGTGGGGGGGGGGCGGGCAGAGAGGGGACTATTTTGCCGCCTGCCAGATGTTTGGCAACGTCTGCAGATATTTTTGTTTCAGCTGGGAGTGTGGTGTGCTACTGGCATCGAATGGGTAGACACCAAGGATGCTGCTACCTAAACAACCTACCATGGGCAGGTAGCCCTACAACCAAGAGTCATCTAGGCCAGCACCATCAGTAGTGCTAGAGTTGTAGGGTTACAAACTCGGGAAACTAAATGGTCATCATATTCAGAAAGTTGTGGAAGCCACTTCCTAGAATAGTTACTACCTTTCCTATTCCTAGACAGACAGTTTGCATGCTTCACCTCCTAACAGGGAAGCAGAAAGCAACTGGGTTTATTTCTTCCTTTCTTCCTCTATTTCTCCCTTTCTCCCCCTATTTCTCTCTTCCTCTCATCCAAACCCACAGAATGATCCATGCTAGAGGCAGGATGGATAAGCCCTAGTCCCTGCCTTCCTGGTGCTACCACCAAGTGAAGGAGACAGAAAATGAACAGTGGCCAGTGCTCTGGATGTAGCAAGACGTGATGCGGCTTGCGAAAGCACATAGGTTCTTTCAAAGACCCATGAGGTATCAAATCTTCATTTAATCAGCAGATTTACCAAGGAGCTTTCAGTGGCAAGTTTTTAAACAGATAAATTCAACTAGAACACTCAGTTCCATTGAGAAGATGTTTTTCCATCTATCAAAATGATGAAAGTTGTTTCTCAGCCATGAAGAGCAGCTTTATCTTTCTAAAGGAACATACGATCAAATGTGCCTCCAGGGAAACCAACAGTATTCCAAGGACTGCTGGGTGCTCTGGTCCTACAAGTTCATCCTGGCATCTTTTTGTGGGAAAAGGTGAGTAAGGAAGGTCCAGAGGTCAGAGCTGTGACTATAGCTTGGGAACCACTGCTTTCTAGGATACTCTGGGATGTACCCAAGGGAACCATACAATTTTTCTTCCAAACCAAGGCACTTCTGAGAGCGAGTTACGCCAGGACACAGTATAAAACAGGATCAGTGTTCACCGAAGCCGTGACTGCTAGGCTGTGGTGGCCCTTCTGAATGTCTGATGGAAGACGATGCCCACAGGAACCTCAGGATAGCCTTGGGCACTGAGCAAAAGTGTCACTTCCACTTTCTTAGTCAACTAACCATCAGCGATGGTCAAAAGGAAAAGAAATATGATACCCAGGACAAAGTTGACACAGTCAAATCTGGAAAATCCAAACACACGCTGTGAATCTAAAGTATAAGATTCCCACCAGTGTGGTCCAGATGAACACAGTCTTTTCTCTGGAGCTTGTGAAAGGCAACAAAAACTGTGAAACAGTTTCTAGTCTATCAACTTAGATGGTATACTGATCCTTGTAACACACCGACCCTCCAATAAGCGCAAGTGCATTTCTGGTACTTGTAATCAAGGCTAGTCTTCCGCTAAAAGTCTTGTGACTTGGCAAGTTTGGTGAGTTTAACCACACTCTGGCCCACTCTGGCCCATAAGAGGCAAGGGACAGTCTCAGTAACTCTCCCCTTTAAAGTCACATGACCAGCAAGGTGGACATTTGAGTGAAGCCAAAATGTTCTAGGGCTTCCCAGGTGGCTCAGTGGTAAAGAATCTGCCTGCCAAGCAGGAGACCCAGGTTCAATACCTGGGTCTGGAAGATTCCCTGGAGAAGGAAATGGAAGCCCACTCCAGTATTCTTGCCTGGGAAATCCCATGGACCGAGGAGTCTGGTGGGCTGCAGTCCATGGGGTCACAAAGTAAGACACAACTTAGTGACTAAAATCACCAGTCAATGAAGATGTTCTACACTAAAATCTAGAAACTCCCAGAAAACAGGATACCTTATGCTTTGGGAAATAAAAATATTCCCAGGATCGGTAAAGTCAAGTTTGCCTTTCTTCTAACCTATCAACAAAGGTAACCTCTTAAGAAAACCTTATAATCTTACAGGGAGCTTGTGAATTAACAGCCAAACCATAAACATGTCATAATGCTCTGGGCACGAGAACTCAGGCTGTGTGTGCGAGCTGCCCCTGCGAGCGGGCCCGGGAGACCCCAGGGAGAGCCAGAAGCGGCAGCAATCCTGGCTCCATCACGTCTCCTCTCACTGTCTTTAAGCTTCATCAGAAGCAAGATTAAAAATAATAATAATAATCCTGGGAAAGATGATACAACCTTCACCAAAGTCAGAAGGCTCAATTATTCAACTTCTATTTGACCCTAATGTCCTAGATTTGATCAAGGGAGAGACTTAAAACTGGCAACTGGGGCCCATTTTGAAAAGAGGGAGCAGAGGCCACTTTTCATCCTTAGGAACCAAGGGAGTCACTACAGGCAAGCTCACCACACATGAAGGCAGAGGTTCCAGAAAAAAGGACACATACAAAAAAACGAAAGCACAGACAAGGAAGCCTGGTATCAATTCAAATACAATCCTACGGACAGATGTCAAAGACTCGGGGTAAAAGGGAACATTGGTAGCTTAGTGTATTTCCAGTGTCATGTCAAATTACCCTAATACGTTGTTTGGTAAGCCTGCCTGGTGTCAGAGAGAAATGCCATGAAGAAAATGTCTCTGCATTTTTCCAAAAGGTCTGAATAAAATGAAGATATATGAGCTGGGTGACATAGTTAAGGATTGTTGTTCAGTCACTCGGTCATGTCTGACTCTTTGGCCACCGCATGGACTGCAGCCCTCCAGGCTCCTCTGCCCATGGAATTTTCCAGGCAAGAATACTGGGGTGGATTGCCCTTTCCTCCTCCAGGGGATCTTCCTGACCCCAGGATCAAACTCATGTCTTCTGTGTCTCCTGCTTGGCAGGCAGATTCTTTACTATTAAGCCACCTGGGAAGCCCATCATAGTTAAGGGTAGTGACAATTATTTGAAATACCATCCTCAAAGAATATTAATTATTGAACTGCTGTAACCCGAAGGAATGGCCTTGTGTCATTATTCTTTTTTAACTGAATACTTATATTAATCACTTAGAAAAAGTCTGAGAATATCCTTATCAATTTTATAGATGGCATGAAGTCAGATGAAAGATAATATTCAAAAGAATCTGAATGCAGAAGACTGCATGGACAGCAATGAGATGACATTTTAATAGAGATAGATAAGAGGCCCACATTTAAGTACAATATCAGTTGTACCAAAAGAAACACCGGAGACTTAACAGTATTTTAACAGTGACAGTCAGAAGTAACACAGTTGTTTAAAAAGAAAAGCAAATTCAATCCATGGCTGCATTACAAAAATTAAATAAGCAGATCAAGGGAAGAGACAGACAGTCTACCAGGTGACACCCAAGTTGAAAACACATCTAGGGAATGGAGGTAAACCCTGGGAGCAGTTTTTCAAGAGGAAATTGATTATCTAGAGAAAGCCCAGAATGGTTAAGAGTACAGAAATCATAGCATCTGAGAAACTGTTGACAAAACTGGGAAGGTCTGGCCTAAAGAACACTCTCTAGGGGAGATGATGGCTTTCTTCAAGTACTGAAAGGCTATTTTGGGAGCACAGGGAACTATATTCAAAGCCTGTGATAAACCACAATGGAAAAGAATATGAAGAAAAAATGTATAACTGAGCTATTTGGCTATACAACAGAAATTAACACAACATTGTAAATCAACTATACTTGAATTTAAAAAAAAAAAAAAAAAAAGACTTATCCTGGGAACATCCCCTGAAAGAGTTCAGGTTCGCCAATGACTTTCTAGAATGTAAAGGCAACACTCCAGGTCCAGGAGGACAATCAGAAAGCAAAGGAAACACAACCTCTGTGTCTGCACTCTGTTTACACAGCCTAAGACGGAATGGGGCTTTTTGGCAACAGTTAACTCATAACGAACTTAGGTTTCTCACGTGAACCAAGTGAACAGCTTTCAGGCCCAGCAATTAGCACCACAGGTCGGTCATCACATTGTACATTTCTGTGCTCAGTGTCCACTTCAATCCACTAGAACACAAGTTTCATGAATGCAGGAGGAGTTCTGTGCTGTTCACAGCTGAATATCCCACACCTAGAACAAGTCCTGGCCCCTAGTGGACATCCAGTTAATACATACTGAACAAATGAATGACCATTAAACAACAACCAACAAAAAAACTATAATGGGGACAAGAGATAAAGGGCAAGACAGCAGCCTGGTTCTAAGCAGCTCCCAAAGAGAGAACAAACAACCACTCTAAGTTACAGGAAGGGACTTTCAATCCAAGAAAAACCTCCCTGATCATTAGGACTGTTCCACAACAGAACAAGCTGCTCCTTCAAGTAAGGTTTTGTTCTCTATAGCTGCAAATATTACACTAGATGTCTATTCATCTACTAAACTAGATGTCTATTCATCTACTAAACTAGATGAATAGGAAGTCTGCACTTCCTATTCCTATCCAGTTCTCGATGCCTGAACTGGGTAACCTCAAATACTTCTGAGACTTGAAATTCTTCATAGAAACAAGTTACATGGCATCAGTGAGGATGACTGGGATATCCCCTTTAACATCTGGGCTGGACACTTTCCAGCCCACTCCACTAGATCCACCCTCCACTAGATCCACCCTCCACCTGGTCCTGCCTGTCCTGCTCTGAGCTGGGGGAGGCGAACTTAAGACTACATCCTGTGTCACGGCTGGTTCTCTGGCTTTGGGATGAATTTGGTCAACGGGGATAAGAGAGAGAGAAGGCGGAGGGCAAGGGACTGAACCTCTGGCTGCAGGCCTATGCGTCCCTTGACCAGAGACCTCAGCTCCTGCAAGGCATCCATCTCAGCACAGCCATCCCTCCTGGGGTTTGGGAATATTCCTTCCTCTTTCCTCTTCAGGTGCGGGCACTGGCCCTTGCCCAACGCTCCTACTCATCTGTATATGCTCGCCTTTGGGTAAGCAGTCTTTTGATCCAGTGTGCCTCAGATTATAGAACTGGAGCGTGCCACTTGCTTCCCACCAAGGCCTGACCCACGTACCGGCGGGACGGGGACTCACCCAGGGTCTGTCTGAATGCTCCCAGGGACGGGCGGGTTCTGGAGGGCTCTGGTTCACCGTTCTAATTGTCAGACATGCCTCCTTTCTATTCAGCCAACTCCATCATCTCATCCATTCATTCAGTGCTGCTATGATAACACTAGGCTTTTCACGGCTTTGAATCCAGCTTTCAAAGCCAGTCACGACACTGGGAAGGCAGTGCAGCCTGCAACAGCTTACAGCCCGTCTCGTGTCTCAGCACAACCACTTAAGCAGTTCGATTTCCTCTGCATTCTGTAACAGCAGCTTCCCCGTGAAGCAAGCACACTGGCTTCACAGTCAATCCCTCCTTCAGAAAAAGGAAGCCGTGGCAGGCTGTCACACAACAGTATCAGACTTTGGACACCAACAGCCGTTAACAGGAAATCATGTATATATTATGTTCTTCCTCCAAAAACGAGTTTATGAAAATGAGCAAACACCACCAAACGTCTCTTCTTCATCTCTTTTTATGGAGGCTGCCTTTCTGTGGGAATTAGAATAATAGCATGTTTTCACCTGCGCTGATTTTTATCTTATAAGGAATGTATCCAGTAGGGAAATAAGTGTCTTTTCTTACTGCCAACGGAGTAGTACAAAATGAATGAAAATATTTGGTAAGAACCAGTATTTCTTTTCATGGCCTAGTGTCACAGCAAGCATTAAGCAAACAAAACATCAGGTGGGAAAACAGCACATAAACCCAGATGGATTTAGACAAAAGAAGATAAAGACTGCTTTTTAAGTTATTAAATAATGAGGAGCAAAATCTTGAGAAGTGCCCAAAAGATGAAGAAAAACCTCCATAGGAATCTACTGCCAAAAACGATGACTTGCATATCATAATTATTTTTAATTGTACATATTTATAGAAATTTGGCATCTGTGGCAACTTAAGACAGGCAGAAATGGAGAAGATAAAAATGAAAGCCATAGGACTTCTCTGGGGGTAGAGTGGATGGGAAGCCACCTGCCAACGCAGGAGACATGGGATCAGTCCCTGGTCAGCGAAGATGCCACAGGCAGTGGAGTGACTAAGTACGTGAGCCTCAACTACTGAAGCCCGTGCAAAGAGCCTGTGCCCAGCAACAGAGACCCAGCACCGTCAAAAATAAACAAAAGAAGTATAAGATTCATATGAAGAAAATATGAAAAATTTTTTTTTATAAAATACAAGCCTTAAAAAAAAAAATAAAAGCCTTAAAACTTTCATTATAATTCCTCCTGCAACAAGTTTTCAAACTGCTCAAATATCTAAGTTTTGGAAAATCATAGGATGATGGGGTAGCATCATCTACTCCAGAAACAGTACAGTCCTATTTGGGGGCCGGCGGGGGGAAAGCACTGTTATTAAAAGAAAACAGAAACTAAGTGAATCCTAAGAGTTGAGGTGCTTACTTCTTCCAACAGCGTGCAGCTGTCCTGTTCTGCCTGGGGCTCCCTTTCACTGACCTTTGACCACGTAAAGTAATTGGCACTAGAATATGACATTCTTTGCTACACTGGCACGAACCTCTGTCTTTTTTTTTTTTTTTTTCCTTCCTTCAAAAAAACAGGACCTGCCAGTAACATCTTTCTTCCTGTTCAAAGTCCTGTGGATGGAGCTGAAAACACTAGCCTAGAAGCAGAGTCCCTCCCCTGTTACACCCGAGGGGAGCCTCTGTGAATGGCCTCATCAGCAGAACTTAGATCTGCCACAGAACTGGCTCAGTCGGTTAAGAATTCACCTGCAAAGCAGGAGACCCAGGCTTGATCCCTGGGTTGGAAAGATCCCCTAGAGAAGGAATGGCCACCTGCTCCAGTATTCTTGCCTGGAGAATTCCATGGACAGAAGAGCCTGGCAGACTACAGTCCATGGGGTCGCAAAGAGTCATACAGGACTGAGCAACTAAACCACCACCACTTCAGAATTTGCAGCTCAAGCCCTGATGTAATGTTAGTCTAAACATAGCTTCAAAAAAAGCTGAAAGATGGGCCCTCAAGCCCTTGCTCTTAGGGGGAAATTTATGACAGCCTGTTTTATTGAGGCTTCAGTGGTAACTGGTTCCTAGAACTTACTCCTCTGGAAGGGAAGAGGGAAAAAGCAAACATTTAAGGACATATCCAAACATGACACATATAATATCAAAGTGAAAAGCAACTGCTCTGGGGCTCTCCTGTAAAGAGACACACTCCAAACATTTTCCTCACTGGACCAACGTATGTTCTCACTCTTGCTCTCTCCCATTTCAATTTGGGGCTTCTAAGTATATTGATAAAGCATAGAATTTCCTTTCTAGAGACAGTGACGATTTCCCCAGTCCTCCTACCAGACCCTGGATTCAGTCCAACAAACATGTATTGAGTTCCAGTTATATGCTAAGCACCGGGTCACTGTGCTAATAATGAGAACACAGCTATTTCCAAAAATGTAGGTATCCTCCTTAATTCCTGGTTCAGTTTTTTGGCATCCTGACTAGAAAGAGTAATTATCAATTATGGCCTTAGTCTTATGACACTCAGGCGATCGCCAATGATTTAACTCACCAATTTAAAAACTGGTTGTCAGTCGCTCAGTCATGTCCAAGTCTTTGTAATCCCACAGACTGCAGCCCACCAGGCTCCTCTTTCTTTGGAATTCTCCAGGCAAGAATACTGGAGTGGGTTACTGGGATCTTCCCAATCCAGGGATTGAACCTGGGTGTCCTGCACTGCAGGCAGATTCTTTACCATCTGAGCTAGCAGGAAAGCCCATATTTACTGACTTTTGGCTACTTGCAAGGTTGTTTCTTTTTTTTTTTTGCAAGGTTATTTCTAATAGCAACAGAAATGTTCCTGTCTCAGGCACTAAAATTTGAAATGAGGGCAAGTAAGTAACCGGGGGGGTCATAAAGAGTCAGCCGCAACTGAGGGGCTAAACTGAAGTAAAGAAAAGCACACGCTGAAACTATGGCACAAGGAACTGTGACGATCTGAAGGAAGAGAGGTTATTTATTACTCAAGGGATCAAGGAAAAAACATTCTAAGAGGAAGTAGCTTCTTTTTTCATGTATTTTTTAATTGGAGGAAAACTGCTTTCCAATGTTGTGCTGGTTTCTGCCATGTAACAATGCAAATCAGTCATAATTATACATCCATCACCTTCCTCTTGGGCCTCCCTGCCCTCCCTCCGCCCCAGCCCTCTGAGTCATCACACAGCACCAAGCTGGGCTCCTCGTGTTATATGGCAACTTCTCACCAGCTGTCTATTTCACACACGGTCGTGTCTGAAACAGCCACCTGACCCGGCAATCCCACTGCTGGGAACATACCCTGAGAAAACCATAATCGAAAAAGACACATGTACCCCAGTGTTCACAGCACTGCTATTTACAACAGCTGGAACATGGAATCAACCTAGATGTCCAACAACAGACAAATGGGTCAAGAAGACGTGGTCCATACACACAGTGGAATATTACTCAGCCAAGAGAGGAATGAATCTGAGTCAGTTTTAATGAGGTGGATGAACGCAGAACCTGTTACAAAGAGTGAAGTAAGTCAGAAAGAGAAAAACAAATACTGTATATTAATGCCTATGTATGGAAACCTGGCGAACCGTAGTAATGAACCTATATGCGGGGGAGGCATGGACATGCAGACATAGAGAACAGACTGTGGACACAAGGAAGCAGCCCTGGAGGCAGTCTCCAAGCCAGGAAACAGTATAGTGAGAGCCCAGCCATGAAAAGGATGGGATGTGAACACAGGGAGGGAAGAGAAAACAGCCTTGGAGAATTGCAGAGGGTCTTGAGGATCACAAAATTTTCAATTAAAAAGTAAATTTAACCCACTTGGGATAAACCAACTGTGAAATAGCTATACAGCATAAGATTATTTGGCAACAACAAGGCGTAATGTTCTGATATATGCCAACAACAGGGATGAACATTAAAAACATTAGGCAAGTGAAAGAAGCCAGATACTACAAGAGGCCACATATTATATAATCCCATTATATGTAACAGCCAGAATAGGCAAATCCATATAGACAGAAAGTAGATTAGCGGTTGCCTAAGGCTGGAGGGAGGTGTGTTGCAGGGAGATGGGAATTACTGATAATGTTATGGGATTTCTTTTTTTAAGGTGATGAAAATGTTCGGGAGTCAGATAGTGGTGACGGATATATAGCTCTGTGAATCTACTAAAACCCAGTGAACTGCACCCTTACATAAAAAGGTGAACTTTATAGTATGTGACTTATACCTCAATAGAGCTGTAATAGAAAATAAAATCAATTCATTTAATATTCATGTTTATATAGAATTTAATGCCTAGGCTAGTGCCCTATACGTATTTTCACTTTGACATATGTATCAATGATGTACAGAGGAATACCACATACTTATATAACACAAAACATAACAGCAGGTTGAAATTTTTAAGTAAGGTTCACTGTCTTAAAACTTTCCTAGAAGAAATGAATCTATCTTAACTTTCCAAATCAGATGCATTTCGGGTACTAGAAAATAAATGACAAACTAAGCTACGCAAAGTTGTTTTTTTTTTTTTCTTTTTTTCTTTCGACAAAGTTTTTTAATATGAGCACAAAGTAGTTACTGTAAGAAATCAGTGTCCTTTATATAGCATCAGGTTTAATTTTCAAACGCCATTTTTATTGAAACTCGGGGACTGTATTCCATTATATGTTTTCTAAGACCAAATAAAAAAGACCGATCATAAACTTTCAGATGCCAGTTTTGTGTGTGTTGATGGTTCATTTTTTTTGTTCTTCATTATAGAAAGTGGCCTGATATTGGAATTTAATTTTTTTTTTATAATTTTTATTGCTTTTTGGTGACACTGTGCAGCATGTGGGATCTTTGTTGCCCAACCAGGGATTGAACCCACATCCCCTGTGGTGGAAGCATGGAGTCTTAACTTAACCACTTAACTTAACCACTCTTAACCACTGGACTTTCCAGGGAAATCCCTGGTGTTTAATTTATTCTGTCTTCCTCCGAGAAAGACTCAAAAACTTTAGAAAGCTATTGATAAGAGTTTCCTCTTCTGGGTCATATGTACCATAATCTCCTGATTTTGTGCTTTGCGATATACACAATGAACTTAGGAGAAGCCAAATTTGACTCATCACGAGTCTAGCTAAATGTCCATTTCATAAGTAAAAGGAAATGAAGGTGAAAAAGATAATACAGAAGCACATAAAATGATAAAAAAAGGCTTACCAATTTTACACCATGGCATGTACTTATGGAAGGCACAGATGGAAGGAAAATGTCTCACAATGGGCCAACTTGTAGACTGTGAAGTGGCCTGAACTTCTGAGCCTGAACGCGGCACAAGCGACAGGATCACTCACTGTGTGCCTGTTATGTGCCAGTTGTCAAGAACAGCATTTCCCTCATTTCAAAGTTGGTTCACTACTCTGCAATAATCTGACCTTCTCCTGCAAGGGGAACTTTAGTTAAAAGCAATCTTCCAATAAACTGGCAGAAGTGTCTCTACCTTTCATTTCTATAATGGTGAAAGAATAGTAAGTATTGATTAAACCAAGTTAATATACATCCAGTTTAATAATTCAAGGTTCTTGCCCACATTAGATAACGATCTCTTTTTGTCAGTAGGAACAGTGGGATGTATACCTGCATGAATTAACATTCTGTATTAAACAGCACAGCAGAGAAAACTGAAAGGCTTACAGAAGCAAACTGCTGAATAATTTATGAACTGTTCTATCACTAAAACTGAACTCTCCTCAAATGTGCGTTTTCAATTTCTCATAACTATGGGGACCAGATTTTAGCTAAAGATTGACTTTTACATTAAGAAAAACTGCCAAAATGATGAATAAGAAACCAACAAGGCAAGGAAATATGTAATTTGTTAGTAGTTATTGTAGAGACGAAAAAATAACACTCTAAACTGTACAGATAAATTCAAGTTTAAGCATTAAGTCAGGGATTGTCCTGTAACCCTGATCACTAAATGGAATTCCTGGACATAGTACCTGTTTCTCTCTAGATCCTGAGAGAAAACAGTCATTAATTCACTTGCCAGAAATAATTAATATATTACCTGAATTATAAGATTTAATTCAAAATAAGAGATCAAAGAAGTTAATGGTTCAAATCATCTGAAACTACCTACCAGGTAACTTTTCCAAGTGTTAGGGCAGGCCAAGACTATTTCCACACAACCCAATTATTTTTTACTCCAGGGAGTTCCAAGTATTTTTTACAAATATCTGTAGAATTTTTTATATAAACATCAAGATTTCCCACATTCCAGTTCCCAGAAACTAGATTCCATTCATCAAGTATTTATTAAGCTGTGTGGGTAAATGACTCGGGGAAAGGAGGACATCACATTGAAATATTTTCACGGATCTGAAGAGACGCTGTGCTGCATGCAAGTGTAAGTGTGTATGTGTGTGATGGTGACAATGGAGGAGGAATACATACTTGCTGCAAAAATTCTGAAAATTACAGGAGAGCATTTTAAGAATATCTGTTAAACCTGAGACCCATACATATTATCCTCAAGAAATATGTATAGTTTCAAAATAAAGCCCCACTGCTCTAGTTTTATGTCAATTTCATGATACATCCAGCTTCATTCTTTCCATGATAAAAAGTTGGAATAAAAATAAACAGTTTGGGACCTCCCTGGTGGTCCACTGGCTAAGATGCCACATTCCCAATGCAGGGGGCCCAGCTGGATCCCTGGTCAGGGAACTAGATCCCACATGCTGCAACTAAGAATTTGCAAGCTGCAACTAAAGAACACACAAGCTGCAATGAAGACCCAGAGCAGCCAAATAAAGAAATAAATAAAAATATTTAAAATAAATAAATGGTCTACTCCTGGATTTTTCATTCTCAACAACAAATTCAAAATGACTTAAAAGTTGTAACATGAATGTCATTATGCTTTCTCCATTATTAACTACAAATACATTTTATAACAGAATCATGTGTGACAAGAAAAATGGGCAAATGAATATAGCAATTCAAAACTACAGAATTACTGAATATCAGGGCTGGAAGTGACCTTGGGCGCTATAGGAGGGCAATTCCTATTTAAATGGAAACCTGACTGTGAACTCACCAGGAGACAATCCCTATTTGATTCACCTGTGTGTCCTTCTTACAAAGCTCGGGATGTGCCAGGCACTCTAAATACATTTGAAACGAACTATCATGTTTGTTGGATGAAGGAAATCCATTTTAATGTAGTCGTTTATCCTCTCAGAAGGAAAGACTTCTGGCTCTGCTCCTCTGACAAAGAAATGGCTTACTGTTCATTTATATACTAGTAATGAATAAAAGCCTGTACATGAGATCATGCAATGATAGTCCTCTACTAATGGAAGGGTGTATTCAAAAGTTTGTAAGTAGCTTCACTTGAGCTCAGAATGCATTTTCCCATAGAAACAACGTGGTACATAATGGCTCATGTCTCTGGCCAGCCCACAAAAACTTCCTTAAGTATATAGTTCCAACAGACTGACCACTGTGCAAAAAACCATGCCATGGCAAAGTGTCCAGCACCCCTCTGCAGGAACCATCCTGCCGCTGCCCAGAAGGCAGGCTCCTTCAAGATGAGAGATGTGGGGGGACTTCCCCAGAGGTCCTGTGGTTAAGACCTGGCCTTCCAATGCAAGGGGCACGAGTTCGATCCCTGATTGGGGAACTAAGGTGTGGTGGGTGACATGGGTGTGGTCAAAAAGAAAAAAAGAAAAGATTAGCAATTCGGGGATGAGCAAGAACTCAGATCAGGGCAAAGTCGTCAGGAATGACAGAAATGATGGTTTACTCTCCCCCGCCACCCCAAACTCGCCCCCCGTCCTTCACTCAGCCACTAAGCATGCCTATCTGGTGCATCTTCTGTATGTCTGGCACTATGAGAGCCCTGGGTGACACAGCAGAGACCAAAATCCACAGGTTTTTATCCTTCCAGAGCTTACAGTCTAGTAGGGAAGACGGACACTGAAGGATCAGAAAGGCGAGTGGGGCAAGGCTGAGTGGGGAGCAGAGAGAGCCGAAAAGGAAGAGTATTTAGACGCACGAGGGGTCACTTCCTCTTTGAGCTTCCATCTGCATTCATTTCCTCATTGGGGTGGAGGAGAGGAGGGACAGGAATGAACAACTGAAAAGCTGATGCAGTGGCATTGTTCCTGGTTGACAAGGTTCCACAGAGCTAGGTTCTCGGCTTTCCCAAGGAAGCTGTGAGCTACCTAAAGGCCTGAAGAAACTTTTTTTCCTGATGAAATCAGCCAGAGGTTTCTGTTCCTTACAACTGAAGATCCTGTCTGATATACCAAGTCACGTGACACTTTATTGCTTTGGGTCAAAGGCCACCGTAAGATTTACAGAGCAAACAAATACAGTGAGATCCTACCAGTACGTCAGGCAATCAAAGTGAGAGGCTGAACAAGATGCTATTGAACATTTCTGAAGTCATTTCTTACAAGGAATGACAGGAGGAATGCATCAGCATGCCGTTTTAATAGTAGTACCTAAAATATGGTGTTTTTTTTTTTTTTTTCTTTTTTCCAATCAGACTGAGAGATACAGAACACTGGCCATCTCCTAAAAAGCATTCAGTTCCTTTCTCACAAGCTTAAGGTATCCTATTGCTCAGGAATCCCAGTTGCTTCCTCCAAAGACTTGAATTTTTATCTCCCTGCTTGATTATTCCAAAGAAACTATGATACCATTCCATTAAACTAGCTCAGGCGATAGCATCACCTTTATTAGACTGATAGAAAAGTCTTAAGAACACACCTCCTTGGGGAAAAGGCCAGATAGGAAATGAAAAGTGTAATTTTTGAAACTAGAAAAATGTACTTATATCCTTTATCTTTAATTAGAATTGATATGTCCCCGACAATAATCTAACTTCATTCACCTTGGATACTGCATTTATTAATAATTTCCCTTACTCACTATAAACTGTATAGAAGTTCATATTTCATTTTCCTTTTGGCTTATTATCAACAACTTTTACCACTGCTTCTTAAAAAAAAAAAATTTGGCCTAGCCATGAGGCATGTGGGATCTTAGCTTCCCAACCAGGAATCAAACCCATGCCCCCCCCTGCATTGGGAGCTTGGAGTCTTAACTAGACTTAACTAGTTAAGTCTTAACTAGTCTTAACTAGACTGCAAGGGAAGTCCCTTACCACTGTACTTTGAAAAAAAACATGTTTTTTTTCCAATAAGACTCATGTGATTTCATGAGTAGAAATCACATGAAAAACAAAACTTTGGCATATGAAAAAATTCTAACAGTAAGCAGCAGGATTCTGAGAAAAAAAAGCAATGCACAAGAAAACTTTTTTTAGTATGATGGCAAGAGTTTGGGAAAAAGGAACTTACAGGAAAAAGTTTGTGTTGCCAGTTATTCACCCACTTTTTTTTTTTTTTGCTATTTTTGCAATGTCCAACAAAAATTTATTTCCTAAACTTAATTTTATTTTCTATTTTGTTCTCCAAAGGTCTCACAATCTTCTGATTATAAACTCCAGTAGTCAACCACTATAAAGATGATAATTCCATGGATGTAGGTTTCAATTCAAAAAATAAAAAGGACAGAAAAATGTATTTTTGATTTAAAACACCAAAAATGATGTAAAAAAAATCAGAATTGGAAGAATGTGGACTGTTTGGTAATTTTCCTGCCTCTCAATACTGATTTTTAAAAAAAAATGTATGTGATATATATGAGATTATTCTCCTCTCAGTATTTCAGAGAAGGACAGAGTGGTGAATCTAGTTATACAAAGGAAGCTTCTGTCTATAAGACAGGATTCATATGAAGTTAGATCATTTGCACGAGGCCATACAGTTTTATGCTACACTCATAAAAGAACCATTTCCTCTTCTACTCTCTAAAATCATTATTAACCAGAGATATTGAAAAATCAAGCATGCTGCAACCCTCCTGACCTTAAGAAATAAGAACCTCTTTTTAGGATATTTCAAACTAAGAGTGACTCATGGCGGGTGAGTGGGTTGCTGTTAACTGAAATCTTGAGTTAGCATTCCCTGGTCTTTTCGCTCAGAGAGAAGTGCCTAGATGGGCACATGTGAGAGGGAGAGGCTGTACCAGGGCAGGTGGAGGTCATCTCCATCACTTTAGGCTGACAAACTCTCTTGGCTCTGGGAAGCCCTGCAAACCTCAGAAAGGCCCTGTATGGAAGGGAGAGGCATTCAAGGAAGACTTTAAGAATATCCACGAGGGGATTCCAACTTCCAGGTGGGATGTGTGTGTGCTCAGTCGCTCCGTCGTGTCCAACTCTTTGTGGCCCCCTGGACTGTAGCCCAGAGAAGACCAATGGCACCCCACTCCAGTACTCTTGCCTGGAAAATCTCATGGATGGAGGAGTCTGGTGGGCTGTAGTTCATGGGGTCACTACGAGTCGGACACGACTGAGCAGCTTCACTTTCACTTTTCACTTTCATGCATTGGAGAAGGAAATGGTAACCCACTCCAGCGTTCTTGCCTGGAGAATCCCAGGGATGGGGGAGCCTGGTGGGCTGCCGTCTATGGGGTCGCACAGAGTTGGACACGACTGAAGCGACTTAGCAGCAGCAGACTGTAGCCCTCTGGGCTCCTCTGCCCATGGAATTTTCCAGGCAAGAAGACTGGAGTGGGGTGCCATTTCCCAGGCCACGGATCTTCCTGACCCAGGGATGGAACCAGCATCTCTTGAGTATGAAAAAGACACACTTAACATGGAATGGGACACGCAGCCCTACAGAGGGTTCAGAGAAGTCACACAAGAGACCGTGCACATCTGCCAGAAAGTTCGACAGACAAGGTCCAAGGATGCAATAACCCTATAATTGGGGGTGAGTTACACACCATAGATCAGCATAACCCTGCCAGGCGCAGGCACCTAAAACGCTCAACACAGAGCATGTGGACACGTTCTCTCACCGTGCACTGAACTCGGAAGGGGACAAGACTCAGTCATCTAGTCGCTTCCTCCTTCGTTGTTTTCATACTGGGCACAGATGGATGAAAATGGTCCCACTGGTATGGTGTGTCCGTTTGTGCTTGTGTACACAGCTCATTAACGGACACCATTAACACCTGCTTTCAGGATCTGACGTTTCTAGTATCGGACAAAGCATGCTGGTTGTCATCTGCACTGAAGAGTGGTCCTCTGGCCAGGCGTTGCTATAGTTTCACGTGGATTTCCCATTCCTAAGGGGAAGCGGAAATGGACCCACCCCCACCCCAGGAGGCAGAACCTGGGCCCCCTGACAGCTGGGCCCCTCTGCTACGTCCCTCCTTAAGTACTGGTTAACTTTTAATCCATTTAAAATGTTAGCCCACGTTTACTTAGCCCGGCAGTTTATAACAAACTCACCAAACAGGACAAGCCAGTCTGGATTATATAACATGTAAATAAGCCAGGGCGCTGAGGAGGGAGCTTACAAGGGATGAGCTGCAGTGATGGTTAAACTGGTTCCACCTCATGACACCTGAAGACAGCCATTCCACTCACTGCTCCCGCCTAGAACTTCACGTGTAGAATAAGGAGAAGACAAAAACCAACCCCCCAAAGTTTATCATATGTATCCCCACAAATACTGACTAATAAGTCACTAAAGGGCTTCCCTGGTGGCTCAATGGTAAAAAATCTGCCGGCTAATGCAGGAGACCAGGGCTTGATCCCTGGGGTGGGAAAATTCCCTGGAGGAGGGCATGGCAACCCACTCCAGTATTCCTGCCTGAAGAATCCTATGGATAGAGGAATCTCGTGGGCTTCATCTGTCCATGGATTACAAAGAGTTGGACAAGACTTAGCAACTAAACAAGTCACTAAAATCAATTAAAAGGGACACAAAAGTAATATTAGATTTCATTTAGTTTTTTTTTTAAGCTGGTAAACCTACCAAATAACTCATATTTGGACCTAACAATATTAACACATTCTAAAGAGATCACCAGTACCTAGTAGCTTTTTCCCACACACATATGTTATCAATTTAAATGTGGGCCAAGTGCCAGAACTCAAGTTTTACCAATGTGTTCTATGACTTGAATAAACTGTACTATAATTTCAGACATGTACTTGTTTAAAAAAACATCTTATATATCTACCATCCTCAGAGACGTTGAAGATGTACTAAATGGTGAAACTGGTAATATTGCATGTTGTATTAATTCTATAATATGAGAAACTGACACAATAGAGAAGCCTCAAGAATATAAGATTTAACATTTTATAATAAAAAAGAAAAACACTGAACTAACAGTTATTCATTTTAACCCTACATTGCTTCATGAATTACATGATTACAATCATCTATAAATATTTTTCTTTTAAACAGGCTGTTAGGAATCAACTGGAAAAAAAAAGCTATGAAGACTCAAAGTTAGGAATTCCTTGGCAGTCCAGTGGTTAGGACTCCATGCTCTCACTGTCAAGAGCCAGGGTTAAGATTCTGCATGCCAAGTGGCAGGGCCAAAAAAAATATTATACTAAAAAAAAAGAATCAAAGTTTTATCTTTATAATTAGTTATGAGTAGATGGTGATTGTGTAAATATAAAAATCACATACAACACTGAAAAAACTACAAAGAAATTAGTGAAGTTCAACAAAAGGTGACTGAAATTTAATAACTGTGGTATAGACATTTAAAAGCATATATATTTATAAATGACTGGCATACAAAATGTAAATATATAGGCTCACTATAATATCTGTAAAAAATTTAGGGCTCAGTTTAATGCACCAGAGTTCTTTTTCAGGTTCACATTTTTTTGAGTTTCTTTTTTTTTTTGATAGCTATGATCAAATTTGTTCTTTCCTGGTTTTGACACTCCATATTTGTGATTTTAAAAAGTCAGTCTGGACTTCCCTGGTGGTCTAGTAGCTAAGACTCTGTGCTCCAAATGCAAGGGGCCTGAGTTTGGTCCCTGGTCAGGAAACTAGATCCCACATGGTGCAAATAAAAGTTCACATGCCATGACCAAGACCCACTGCAGCCGAATAAATAAATATTTTTAAAAAATCAGTCTTAAGGACTAACTTTGAAGAGATTAAACACACACACACACAGCTCCAATCAGGAGGCGAAAAAAAAAAAAAAAACACCTTTTCTGACAAGCCTATTAAATGTACATTTAACACAGGATTGCAAATCCTGTCGCAGGAGGAGTGAGCACTAGAGTCATTAGGCTGTATCTTTCCACCGCGTACGGAGGACGCAGGGTAGCAAACTGGCCTGAACTATGGAAATGACCACACTGTGGCAAGCACCCACAGCTTCAACTGATTGCAGATTTAAATGCCACCTTTCCTGGTCATCCCTACCCACCCTTCAGTGCAATACGGGGGGAAAAAAAATCAAAGTAAATGGTTTTTGGAAAAGCTCCCTAGTGATTCTGATGCTCCCGAGTATACTCCTGAGCATCAGCATGCGAGTGAGCGATGGTTGCTCAGTCATGTCTGACTCTCTGCAGCACCTATGGATTGTAGCCAGCCCGGCTCCTCTATGAACGGAACTTCTAGGTGAAAATACTAGAGCAGGTAGCCATTCCCTTCTCCAGGGGATCTTCCTGACCCAGGGATGGAACCCGGGTCTCCAGCGTTGTAGGCAGATTCTATACCGTCTGAGCCACCAGGGAAGTCTTGGTGGGAACCCAATATACTTCTCCCCTAAATGAGAGCTAGAGAACGGAGCCCTGCCTCATCTCACCTTTAAACGTACTACATCCAGATACCTGAGAACCTCTGGTTTCAACTGACTACTCTACTGACTAGTTTTAGAGCCCACAGTTGTGGTTGCAGCCAGACAGGTATCAGTGCAAAGTCAAATGTGATACAGGCCCCCCAGAGAGAACCTTGTAAAGACCACTTCTCTGCTGCCCAGAGCTGAGCCAGGCTGCCATCTTCATGATCTGAGCATCTACTGGGTAGGAGTTGACTCCGCAGACGCCCTAGTTTATCCTGTCTGTCCTGTTCCCATCATTTGTGTCCACATGATAAGTTTGCAGAGGAGTTGCCCCAGCGAGGCTCACGGAAACAGCTTCGGGACTAATTCTGCAGAAACAAAAATCCTGGCAGAGCAGGAACTCAAACTCACCCCAGAGAGATTACCAAAAGCTATCTGTGAGACAAGTCCTACTGTACTATTCTGAAAAAGTACAAAAAAGGTGGTGGAAAGAGAAGTTTTTGCAGAATTTGAAGGGGAGGAAAAAAGAGTTATTTTGTTCAGAGGGTAAGGGAAGTATCCTAAACGGCATCTTCTAAGATGTTTCCCCTCCAAAAAGAAAAACATTTGATAGGCTCCAATCTCCACACTCCTCCCAGAAATTCCCTTGGCTCACCTGGCAGGCCTCCAGGTTGCCTGGCTCAGCTGGCATATATTCAAATAGTCATTCCAGATATGTTAATGAGGCTACCAGGATGCTCCCATCACATCACCCCACCCTCCCTTTCTTTGTGTGAACTGAACCTGTGCAGGTTAAAACAGGCGTGCCAAACACTTGCTAAGTGAGATTACTGACTGTTGGCTAAGTGACTGCCAATTTAAAATAAGCACTTAGGGAGAATGGCTTTGCTCAAATGTATGTTGTCTTTCAAAAGGAATATTTTGAATGTTCAATTCACTCCCACTTCCATATTCATCTTGAGTATAAAAATATAAGTATTTTTGAGTATAAAAATATAAGCATTAATGATTTACATTCTTTCAGTACCATATTCAAAGTATCTTAAAGATTCCAAGGTGCTTTACGAGTAGTCTTTTAAAAGCAACTCTCCAAAATCCAAAAGCAGGAGGGGATATATGTATACATAGCTGATTCACTTTGCTGTACCATAGAAACTCACACAACATTGAAAAGCAACTATACTCCAATGAAAATCAATTTAAAAAAAAGAAAAACTACTTCCCAGTGACATATGTTTGATTCCACAAATGAAGAAACAGAATTGGTGATTACACATTGGGAACGATAATAACTGCAAATCACAGGCAGGTTTACTAATTTGTTAATTTATCAGTTAATAAACTTAATCAATGCTAGCTCTTTAGCCCAATATCAAGTATTTCCTTTGCATACTCAAAGAAATCATAAAGCCAAACAGCCACTTATTTTTAGTTAGCCTGTATTCTAAAAACCTCAACATTTCCCCCACAAAATCAGACTACCTAAAAAGTTTCACTCCCCTTTCTTCCTGCCTCCCAAAAAGCTTCAACTTGTTTCTTCATCCACACAGACATTCCACACATAGTCTGAATATTAAAACAGGCCAGGCAGCTTCACTGTCAGCAGAATGGAAAGTGCCAGTTCCAAAAAAATCTCAACATCGCCTGGTCCCTAAATTAGTTCCCAAATCACTGCGCCTTACACAGGAAATCAGGATCCAGTATCTTAAGTTAAAAATTAAAGGGAGGTTGGAAGAAAGGTATAAATGGGATTACATGCTTACCCAGGGTGACTCACGCTCATATGCTGAAGGTTAAACTGAGCACAGACTCTACAATCAGGAAGGAATTTTTCCTCCGGGGCAGAAAGGGGCGTGGGATTTCCAATGGGCAATGAAGTAGGATCATCTGTGGGGATCAGGTGAGCAAATTCCACACAATTAACTTCCTACTACAAGGAAGGAGGGCTTCCCAACTGGCTCAGTGGTAAAAGAATCCACCTGCCAATGCAGGAGCCACAGGAGACTCGTGTGAAATCCCTGGGTCGGGAAGATTCCTCGGAGGAGGAAATGGCAGCCCATTCCAGTATTCTGGCCTGGAGAATCCCCTGGACAGAGGAGCCTGATGAGCTACAGTCCATAGGGTGGAAGAGAGTTGGACATGACTGAAGCGACTTAGCATGCAGACATGCCAGTATTCTTGCCTGAAAAATTCCATGGACAGAGGAGCCTAGTGGACTACAGTCCATGGGGTCACAAGGAGTCGGACACGCCTGAGCACACAGTCAGTACAAAAAAGGAGCAAAGGCAGGTGAGATGCAGGCCTTCCCAAACGGTGCCGGTCTAAAGGCCCTTCAGATGTTTTCAAGGCTCCAGAGACAAGAGAGAGAAGCAAAAACAGACTGGGGTGGCACGACCATGCCAATACACTTAACATTGCCGCACAGTGCACTTAAAAATTAGTAAGAGGGTAAATTTTACGTTATGTGGGCACTTTTTTTACAATTAAAAATAATTTTTTAAAAAAAGTAAGAAATTGGGCTGAACCTATCACATAGTCACAGCTCTCCAGGGCAGCTAAAATGCTCGAATTTTGGAAAGACAACAGCGCACTGAAGATGCAGATGTGGCTGCTTGGGATTGGCCCCGGGCTGGGTGTCAGGAAGTCTGTGTCCATGACTTCCCCTGCCTCCTGAAACCAACTGGCCTTCAACCTGGGCTATTTCCGTGGCCGCAATTCCTTAGGTCCTCATTTTTCTCACTGAGAATGGGATCAGTAGTTAGGTTTTTCTCCTTTCACTACTTTAAGTTACCATCCGTGAGCCATTTTCTTCTCCTTAAGTATTTCAATAAAGATCTCAAAGTTATAAAATTTGTTCTGCTTTGGAAAATTATGGTTTAGAAACACAACAGACTCTCTACAAACAGGAATGTTTGCAAGTCTAGAGCTTTATCTGAGACATTAAAAATACTTCCATATCCATGTTCCAATATCCCTTAGTTAATAAGAACATGGGTTTCTCAACATACAACCATTTCTCTAGCTTAGGAATAAAAATCACACTTGCTAAAATATTTAGTGTACATAAAACCTACCATAAAAGATTTATCTTTTAGTTGTTTAAGAATCACTAAAATCAGTAAGGAGACACTAAATTTTAAATACACCTGAGCACTAAATAAAAATGATGTCTTAAAACACAGAAACAAAATACCAACATCCTATGAATTTTAAGTTAATCTAAGCATTTTCTATTTAAATATAAGTAAATATAAAATCATTAGAAGTTAAATATGTATATTTAGTTTAATACTGTCTTATTTAATTCTGAGAAAGACATCTCCCTTTAGTAACTTAAGCAAAGAGCAAAACCTCTATTTACCTAATATTTTACAACTTCTGCTAATATTTCATAACTTTTTAATAAATACTCTATAACTTTTTTTTCCTATATGCTGAACCCAAACCAGAAATTTTTAAGTTAAAAGACTCCCACTGAAAATTTATAAGCTATGTATGTTTTTACACTGCACTTGGATGACTACTTAATGTTGTGGTTCTCCCTAAGAGCATTTATACTTGTTTTCAGCAAAGTTAAATATTCATTGGAAACATCTACCACTATGTTAAACAACATATGGGTTAGAATAAATTCTAGAAAAAATAACTAGAAGTATCAAGAGACTCCTAAGAAAAGAGGTCTTCCAAGTATATAGATTTAAAACTCAGAAAAGCAAGACAGTAAGGTCACCTGGAATAAAAAGAACAAGTTGGAAGCCCAGCCTTCGATTCTTCACGCGGGACAGAAGTCACAGTAGTCTAGCTTTTCTTGGTAGAAACTGGTTCCAGGACCCCACCACCAGTCAGCCACAGTCCTTCTATTCACTTCGGGAACAAAGTGATCTACTAACTCTACGTACTTGAACTTGAACTCTCAGTGCAATGAAAGGGTGTGGTAGACACTTCATTTAATAACAATAATGATACTAAACACTTACAAAGCAGATGGGAAGATTCTCTAAGATCTTGTGGGCAGATGAACAGCGTATCTAAGAGGCTGAAGGGTTCCTGAGTAAGGAAATGAGGGGAAGGAAGAGAGTAAGAAGGTTGGGGGGAAAGAAAGGAAGGAGGAAAGGTCAGCCAGCTCAGGGTGGTGAAAAGACTGCAGCACCATCTGGGTTCCCAGAGTGGAAACACGAGCACTTTGACACAGAGCTGGTTAGGGTAAAGTAAATGCAAAGACAAACACCTTGAAGAAGAGACAGAGCAGAGGTAGGAAGGATTTAACAAAAGCTGATGATGGTCAAGTTTAGGTTCAAAGAAATAGATTAGAATATATACATTACACACAGCGAGAGAGAGAGACAGACAGAAATTTGAAAACAGAACTGTAGTCAAGCAGAACTATTTTAAGGCCCTTTTACAAACCAACCACATCTCAACTAATCAAAAATTGGGGCAAATCAGACATGTACTATAATGACAATGGGAAAAAATATCTGAAATTAGAACTATCCCAGAAAATCTGGACTATATTTTAATAATATGCTTTCAGATCCAATAACCAGAAAAACCAGAACTTCTGGCAAGGAGTTAATCCTCTGTCACCTCTCCTCTTAGTCTCTAAGCCATTCAGAAAACTCAATTCAGGAATGCACATTCTTTTTCAAATCGATACCTACACAATAGCTTCCTTGATTTCGTAACATCTTTGAGTTTCTTGGCAATGGTTAGGTACTTTCTCATATTCTAACCTTTCCAAAAATGCCCTTTCACTTTTGTCATCAAGAAGAGTTTGATCAAAATCACTGCAGGAAAACACTAAGCACATATTTTTTCTTTTATTATTTTATTTTTTTAAGCATATTTGAAAAAAGCATCAGGCATATTGCCCTCATCTCACAGAAAACTCCTTTCTGAGTTTCGATTCTTGCCTGTCTATCCCACTCTATACACATTTACTTCCATGGGATTTTCTTTCTTCTGGCATTTTTTTCTCCATGCTAACTCAGCATTTCTCGGAGTATCAGTTAAAGACCACTACATCAGAATCAGCAGGGATTTGAATCAGAAGTACAGTTTTCTGGGCCTCTACCGAAATTTACTAAAAGTTTCAAAAGAGGGGTGGGGTGCAGAATTTTTATTTCAGAAGTCACCCAGGTGATTGGTCTGCATACGAAAGCTTGAGGACCACTGCCCCAAAATCCTTGATTCTTCCTGCACCAAAGGACACAGGGACTCTATGGGACTATATAAACAAGTGCCATCCCAGCGGCCAAGAAGACAGAGCAGCGTGGTAGCTCTGATCACCTTCCTTTCGAAATACAGATGGAAGCGGCAAGGAAGTGTGGAGACTGAACTGAGACATCAGCACAAATGCAGGCTCGTCAGCCCTGCTCCGTGGCTGCTGCCAATTACAGTAGCCAGACCTGCAAGGGGACTGATTACATGTAATTTATAAAAAGTAAACAAGCTGAGCGGCTTGTGAACAATGAAGGGTGATATTCAAGCCAAGAGGTAATAAAAAGCATGAATAAATGACTCAGCATCCCCCTCCCCACCCAGACAACAATTGGTTGTATTCCAGCTAGGAGCAGCACAGAAAGAAAAAAAAAAACCTGTATTTGGGGGAATGATATAAATGATAACAGACCATGTACCATGGGAGAAAGATTTATGTCTCTCACTGCAACCCTTGTTCCAGACCCAAACTCTGGGGTTCTACAGCTCAGCCGTCTAAATGGCTCTCTCTCAATATTATTAAAGCCAGGAAAGGAAGTGCCTGGGTCCGGGGCTGCAACACAGTCCTGCATCTGAATTACGGCTTTTAAAGGAAACATGGGGAAATAAAGCAAATGAATTACACAGTTGTCGGAACCAGGTTTTATGAAGGATATCTCTACGTGAGCGTTTCCCAACTTCAGCCCTGCTGGCATCTGGGGCTGGGGCATTCCTGGTTGCAATGGCTGTCCCAGGCACTGCCGGATGTTTAGCAGCATCTCTCCCTCAACCAGGGCTTCCCCGGTGGCTCAGAGAGACACAGGAGGTTTGGGTTCAGTCCCTGGGTTGGGAAGATCCCCTGGAGGAGGGAATGCAACCCAGGCGAGTATTCTTGCCCGGAAATCCCATGGACAGAGGGGCCTGGTGGGCTACGGTCCACGGGGTCACAAAGAGTCAAACATGACTGAGCACACATACCATACCCTACAGCCTCAAGCTATCAGCCACCAATAGCACCCCCAGTGGCGTCAACCAAAAAACATCTCCATAAATTGCTGAATGTTCCCAGTGGGGCAAAATCACCATCCCACTAGCACTGAAAGTCATTGCTGCACACAGACACATCATGGGGAAATGTTCGTATTAGTGAGTTAGCTTGAGGACCATATTTTTTACATCATAAAGATCTCCCCCAATCCCTCCCAGCATCAGGGTCTTTTCCACTGAGTCCATTCTTCACATCAGGTGGCCAAAGTATTGGAGTTTCAGCTTCAACATCAGTCCTTCCAATGAATATTCGGACTGATTACCTTTAGGATGGACTGGTTTGATCTCCTTGCGGTCCAAGCGACTCTCAAGAGTCTTCTCCAACACCACAGTTCAAAAGCATCAATTATTCAGTGCTTAGCTTTCTTTATGGTCCAACTCTCACATCCATTCCATAGATGACTACTGGAAAAACCATAGCTTTGACTAGATGGACCTTTGCTGGCAAAGTACTATCTCTGCTTTTTAATATGGTGTCAAAGCTTTTGAGAAAAGCTATGACCAACCTAGACTCTACATGTAAGTTAAATAACACACACATACATACACACATATGTGACTCTTAAGTCCACGAATCTAGTTTTTAAAATATATTTTTTGATTACCAGGGACTATAATACACAATCGTAATACATTAGGGAGCTATTCAAACCACCACAAACATGCCACATAGGAAAATAACTGAGGGGGCTTCTCACCTGTCCTAGTCACAATCAATCAGCTGTCTACTTTATCACCAGAGGATTTCTGTTCGCCTAACAGAGCCAAGGTATCCATCGGGCACAGGTCACCAAGTGTTAGAGCCCATAAGACTTTAAGGAGACCATGAAAAGTGTTTTAATAAGATATTTTTTTAAAAATTGGAATAAAAAATGATCATAAGAATAACAGCTACCTACTAATAAATCCAGCTTGGAATATATTCATCTTTATCTGGACATGATTGTAAAATAAAATTTTTATCTTTTTGGGGGGGGGGGAAGAGAACCCACAAGGGCAAAAGTACCAGGGGCTCAGGAATAATCACATGGACCTGACCTCTAAATGGGAAGCAAGGATTTAAACAAACAAGTGCAATCTGTGGTGATGGGTGCTGTGCCGCAGGAATGACCAAGCATCCAAGGAGAACAAAACAGATACTTTGGGTCCACGGGGTCCGAATGAGTGAGCGATGCTGGTGGGGGGAGGTCAGGGGAGGCTCCAGGGGTAGCCTGGGAGTGGAGGCACAGAGGGTGGGGCCAGGAATTCCCGGCAGAGAGAAGCACACAGTGCAGGTCAAGGACAGAGTGACCGATCACGAGGCCAAGTGGGGACCTGGAGTTCAGAACAACTGAAGCGGAGCACGTGAAAGAGGAGGAAGTACCTGCAGGGGCCACATCTCAGGGAGCCCTGCCAGGCGAGAGAGAGCGGGTGTGGGCATTCCTCCGAGCAAAGGAACCCTGCAGGGCAGCCTCAAACTGGGACGGTCAGATCTGGGTTTCAGAAAGGCTGTGCTGGCTGCCCTGATGAAGACAGTTTGGATGGACACAGGATGGGCTTCCCAGGTGGCACTAGTGGTAAAGAACCCACCTGCCAATGCAGGAGATGTAAGGGACACAGATTTGATCCCTGGGCCGGGAAGATCCCCTGGAGGAGGAACTATCAACCCACTCCAGTATTCTTGCCTGGAGAATTCCATGGGCAGAGGAGCCTGGAGGGTTACAGTCTGTGGGGTTGCAAAGAGTCAGATAGGACTTAGTGACTAAACAACAAACATCTATATGTCAATAGATATCACTATATTAATATCTATGCATTGGTAGAGATGGGCTTCCTCAGTGGCTCAGTGGTAAAGAATATACCTGCAATGCAGGAGATGCAAAAGACATGGGTTTGAATCCTGGGTTGGGAAGGACCCCTAGAGGAGGGCATGGCAACCTCTCCAGTATTCTTACCTGGAGAATTCCATGGATAGAGGAGCCTGGTGGGCTACAGCCCCTGGGGTCGCAAAGAATTAGACACAACTGAAGCAACTCAGGAAGGATGGAGCCAGGCAGTGGACTCGCTATTGCAAAAATCCCGCATAAAGGCAAAAAGACAGCTTAGGCAACACACAGGTCAAGAAGTCAAGAGATCTTTGGAAGATAAAACAGACAGGATTTGGTCACTGGGTGTGGAGAAGGAGAAAACAAAGAAAACCATCTGGTTTAAGCCAGAGGGGAGAGGAGGGTTGCAGGGGAGGTGGCGTGACTGACTATAGAGAGAGGGGAACAGCAGGAGGACAAGCGGACAGATTTAGGGAGAGGATGGTGAGCATGGCTCTGCGTTGCCATGGGGGTCGAAGCAGTGAGGGATCTACTAACCCGTCAGAGCCATGGATGAGGAGTGAGAAATGGGCTGAAAGTGTATCTTTGAATCATCAGCATATAATTCAGGGGCATTTCACTGGACTTTAAGATCCATAGATGGACTTTATAAGGTTAGGAAACATGCAAGAAGACAATAAGGTTTGTGCATCGGTTTGGAAGAATTCTAGGGACACTTCTGTTCAGTTGCTAAGTCGTGTCCGACTCTTTGTGATCCCATGGACTGCAGCACACCAGGCTTCCCTGTCCTTCACTGTCTCCTGGAGTTTGCCCAAACTCATGTCCATTGAGTCGATGATGCCATCCAACCAGCTCATCCTCTGTCGTCCCCTTCTCCTCCCGCCTTCAATCTTTCCCAGCATCAGGGTCTTTTCCAGTGAGTGGGCTCTTCACATCGGGTGGCCAAAATATCGGAACTTCAGCTTCAGCATCAATCCTTCCAATGAATATTCAGAATTGATTTCCTTTAAGATTGATCTCCTTGCTGTCCAAGGGACTCTCAAGAGTCTTCTCCAGCACCACAATTCGAAAGCATCAATTCTTATGGAAACTATTATATATAAAATAGATAACCAAGAAGAACCTACTGTATAGTATGGGCAACGATACTTAACATCAATATCTTGTAATAACCTATAATGGGAAATAATTTGAAAAAGAATATACATATACACACATATATATATTCAATATGTATAGCTGAATCACTCTGCTGTATCCCTGAAAATTACAAAACTGTAAATCAACTACACTTCATTAAAAAAAATACTGAACCACCACCATGATGTGGGGACAAGTCAGGCAGGAAAAAAAAAAAAGAATTCTGTGAAAATGAAGAACACAGAGCTATTAACAAATGTTTAAAAAGGTTCATAAACTCCCAAAGGATGAAGAGCTACTACCAGCGTGACATGAGAGAAGAGACCAGCCAGGGCTGGCGGGCACTAGACCCCTTAGGAGCACTAACACCTCCAGAAACCAGAGCCTGACATCAGGAAGGCACAGGGCAGAGCGTACTTTGAGACTGACCATCTCCAACAGTGGAGTCAAGAGTGCCATGAAAAATAAGAATTAACAAGTTCAGATCGGACTACCCTGGTGGCCCAGTGGTTGAGAATCCGTCTGCCAATTCAGGGGACCGTGAGTTCAATCCCTGGTCCAGGAAGATGCCACACGCCGAGGGGTAACTAAGCCCATGTGCCACAACTGCTGAGCCTACAGACCGAAACTCCTGAAGCCCCAGAGCCGGCGCTCCACAACGGAGAGTAGCCCCTGCTCACCACCGCCGGAGAAAGCCCGCGTGCAGCAACCAAGACCCAGAGCAGCCAGTAAGTAAGTAAATAAAAATGAAACGTTCAGATCTAGTCCTGCTAGACTGGGCAACCATGGGGGACCTTTGTGGGAATCAGTTAGATGAGAAGGGAGGAAAAAGACCCGGGTTGTATTCCATGACAAGATAAGCAGCCGGTAAGGAAGAGGCAGCGGGCAAGTGGACACAACCCACCTATGAGTCTGGCTGGGAAAGGGAGGAACAGACGGAGTCTCACCCTAGCCCTGTCTTTGAAAACCGAATCCACCTTTTACCGTCCTGGTGAAATCTCTCTCGAGCCCTTCATAAAACTTTCCTCGAGTCCTTGAACTCACCTCCCTTGGCTGAATTCTTCTAGAGCCTGGCACCACACACCACTGATCATAGCATAATCTGCGTTACCCAGCAACTTCTATGTCCCCAGCAGCCCGTGGACTCCTGTAAGGTGGAGGCAGTGCCTGCCCTCTTGGGCCTCTCCTGAATTCCTCCCAAGGCCTTATTCTCAGCCAGCATTCCATCAAGGACTGCAGGGCCTGACCTCTGAAGGAAGAGATCTGGCCCTGCCAGAACAGCTGGTTAACTTGTATGACCTTGGACAAATCAATGAAGTCTCCCGGAGGCCAATTCCTGTAAAAAGAGGAGGCTGAACTCTCCGCTAGGGAAGAAGGAGATAAGTGTAATTGGGAAAGATACTCGATATGGTGATTGTTTTTGTAATTCAAATCATAGAAAATAAAACTGGATTAAAAACTGCTGGACACTCAAATAACGTGATAGAAAAACAGGCTAGAAAAGATTGAGAAACATTGAGATGATTTATAATTTCAGGCTTAAAATTTGACAATCACTCAGTCATGCTATTCAAAAGACTGTGCCAGGTACCACACTGTACATTTCAGAAGCAGAGAACAAATGCCATCTTTGTCCTCTGGAAATTAATATCCTATTTCAAACACCAAAGAATGACAGATGAAGCCATAATTTGCTTTGTAAATAGATCATGTGTACACATCTTCTACTGTGTATACTATGGGTCATTATGAAAAAAAAAAACCAGAAAAAAATATGCTAAAACTATAAATACACCAGGTATGCTTTTCCCATTCGGACTATTTCACTGCTTAAATGAAGAGAAGGAAGAAAGAATACTGTCCAATAGCATGAATTAAATTTTGTGCACTTTTGTTCAGAGGTAAATGACCTAGATGCCCTGGGAAGATTACTCAAATGGCTTTGGTTTTATGTAACAGCATCACCAGTTTCCCAGGTGGCTCAGATGGTAAAGTGTCTGCCTGCAATGTGGGAGACCCAGGTTCGATCCCTGGGTTGGGAAGATCCCTAGTGTAGGAAATGGCAATCCACTCATTTTCTCGTCTGGAAAGTCTCACGGACAGAGGAGCCTCATGGGCTACAGTCCATGGGGTCCCAAAAGAATCAGACACGACTGAGCACGCAAGCACAACAGCATCACCAGGAACAAATTAATTCTCAAATATTCCACATTCTTACTAGCTCAGTATTTCTTTTTACCTTTTCCCAACACTTCAGCCATTTAAATCTGAAATTGTCAGGGAGAACTTGTAAAATCCAATCCTCCTACACAACTTTGGGGTCAATTATAACCTTGCCAGAGAGTGAGTGAGCGTGTGTGTGTGAATTGCTCAGTCATTTCCTACCCTGGGCGACCCCATGGACTGTAGCCTGCCAGGCTCCTCTCTCCATAGAATTCTCCAGGCAAGAATACTGGAGTGGGTTGCCATTCCCTTCTCCAGGAGATCTTCCCGACCCAGGGATCAGACCCGGGTCTCCTACACTGTTGGCTGATTCTTTACCGTCTCAGCCACCAGAGAAGACCACTGCAAGTACTACTTCCCTAGCCCAAGAGGTGAGCCTTCTTCATCAAGTTCTAGGTAACACCAACGAAATTCAAAACATTTGGGGTAGTATTTTACCAAGCGTCTCTCCTCTAAGAAGCGAAGATTAAAGCACGTCTTTCCCCCAAATCAAGCGGTCATCCCCAATCAGAAGCACTTTCTCTTGGCTACGATGACTCTGGCTTGGGCACCGATGGGAATGTGTGACCGGCTGGGGTGGGAAAGCGCAGCAGGTGCTTCATTCTTGAACTAGGTAGTCATTTCAGCAAGGAGTCTGGCTAGTCAGAAAGTAGCCTACATTTCCCAACAGTGGTAATTAAAAAGTGCATTTCGGGAGAGAAAAACAATCAACCTGCTGGCTGGAACACTGATTCCCAGTCTTGACTACCACGTAACAGGACATAAATAACTCTCCCCCATTTCAGGGAAAAGGTAAAAGAACGTGTGTGTAAGGGTTTTCACCTGAATACTTTGTGATGTTGGTGGTGAGGCTTCTACTACAGAGGAAAAGTGGAAACGAAGGGGAAGAGAGCAAGAGGGTTGGGATTCCTGGGGAAAAGAGTGCTTTCTACCTCATGCCTACTTAAAAAAATTAGCAGGTATAGTTCTACAGCAATGGGTAACTGATGTATTAATTACAATAAATACTGAATACGAAATACTACTTACAGAATATTAAATGCAACAAAAACAACAACAGAGTTCTCCATGCCCTGATGCTACTACCCAGCATTTTGTATTTCACAAAAGCAAGCCTCAACTAAAATTATATTTACCTGCTTATTTCACATATAACAGCTAAATATCTCTAGGCAATAACGACAAATATTCAATTTAACCAAGCAACAAGAAAGTCAGTTACAAACCCTATTATTAATTAACATTTCCCCCTCTCTTCCAACCAGAGGATGAAAAAGTAAAATGCAATTTTAATGTTTTCTTTCTCCATGTGTGATATTCTTAAAGAACTAAAACTTTTCCAAAAAATTTAAACATTAGTCAAGACAAAGGAAAATAAATAAAAAGGGAAAAGAAAAACAATGAAGCAGGATAGTTAAAGCAAAGTTTGGTATTTTTCTTCCTTAAAAAAATGACTAAAGAGTTTTACATTGAAGAGAAATGTTTGGACTGTCGGTATATTGTTTTTAATTCATGGAACAATGTAGCCATTTGTTTTCTTCCTTTTAGGACATTGTTTTGTTTTGAACATAGAGGGAATTACCTAGGCCAAGTATGAATTCAAAGAAAAAAGCTGGGAGAAAAAAAAACTACCACCAAACGAAAAACTCGTGGTAAATCTGGCATTCTTTCCAGTGTATAAAAATAAAACTCAGTTTGGAAATATGATAAAAATCTCCGAAACACAGAGAAAGAATAGTTAAAGAGTAGAAAAAACAATGTAAGATCACTCACATTTCCCCTCCTAGAAGCTCTATTTCTTTGCAACTCACATCTTCACGTGCAGTTTGCATATAGTAGCTCTGCTAAAAACAACCACATGGAAAATTTTTGTACCAGATAACACTGCAGGACAGGGCTTGGCAGCTACAAGTTGTAATCAGAATGCTTCAAGGGCTAATGTAACCCAGATAACGACCAAGCATGCATTTCGGTGCAGAGTCTTAACTTTTTTTTTTTTAATAGCAGGCTGTGGGAGGGTCAAAAGTTACTGGGTTCTACTTCATATGCATTCAGCAATGAGAACTTTTCAGTAAGGAAGCATTTTGCTTCCATGAATAAAAGAATTGCTTAAAATAGACAAGATTCTTTTCCAGCTAATGCATTCTTGTAGGAGGTGAGGTGCTTACACAGACAAGCCTAGAATGGGAAAAAGTTTTCCAGTTCCTAAAATGCCTTTCCCCAGTAATTCCACAGGCCTGCATCTCCATCTCCGATTCTTTAGGGCTCCCCCAGCATTGGCAAATGAAGAGGCTACTTATTTAAGGACCGGGGAAATCCATGGTATAATGAGCCACTTTTCCCCAGCAGTAATCTAAAGAAGAAAAGAACGCTGATTTTATTTGTGCCTGTTGCCTAAGACGGGGAGCAGAAAGAGACCCGGGTCTTGGTAAGTTTCCTGTACTTTCGTGGACTGAGACAGAGTCCCTGAAGCCTTGTGACTTCAATCCAAGTGCAAGTGGCAGATTCACATGGAGCTCTCACTTGGGGGAAGTGAGCCACCATATTAATGCAAGGAATGTGAAATGGGAGAAACCCTTCCATCCGCAGTCAGGAGGGGGTTTCATATGATCCAACGGGGTTATTCTCTTTTCCTCCAGCGCTGGCTGGCACTCACGCAGCTGAGCTAAGATGGCTTCCAAAGTCCAAAATAAGATGCTAGCCCAAGGCAGCCTGGGCCCTCCCGCGGGAACCCTGAGGCAAATGAATCAAAGGCTCTTTTATTCTCCCTCCCACCAGAACATGCTCCCTCTCTGTTGTAAACGAAATGCTTGCCAGCATGAATTATTTAGTTCCAAACAGACATAAAGAAATCTTAAATAACACACGTCCCTTGGAATTTTAATAGGTTCAGGTGACAGACAAGTGGAGCTGTTTGGTTTGTTTCTCGCCTGGGATAGAAAATTCACTGGTGGTCAGGAGCCCATCAGCAGCATGAGGTCATGGCAGAAACTGAACCTTCTCAAACTGCAAGTTACAGCTGACGTCCAAACTCCACACATGAAACGGAGGTGCTCCGTCCTTCTCGCTGGGATGTCTGAACTCCAAACCAAGTCCCTATTCTTCCTTTCAAACCAGGCTTCCCTTCTGATTTTGCTATTTCTGTCAGCAGCACCTGGATTCTTCCAAGAATAGAGCCTGAAATTCACTCCTGCCGTCTTCCCTGACTGGCTCCACCTCCCTCCCCTCTACTCTGAACTCTTAAGCACTTATTGTCTGTATCAACCACTTGACAATTCATCCTACATGGCCTCATAAACACAGCTCCTGTAAAACGACTGAAAGGAACGTGCATTTACAGCTTGCCTTCACCAAGATTAGGAACTCCTTACGGGAAGGGACGGGGCCTTTCCCTCTGCTGGATGCCACAATGGGCAGATTTACAAAAGCTCGAGACACCTCTTTATTAATTCAGTCAACAGACACTTGGTGAGCCTCCACTCTGAACAGACACAGCGCCCAGCACCTGCACTCGGCAGCCTTGGGCTCAGGAGGCCTTCACTCCATTAAGGGAAGGGCTGGAGGGTTCCCAGAGAATTCTGCTTCTGCAGGTCTAATATATTCACTGGACCATTTAAGATGAACAGGAAATTAAGATTTATTTCCCCCCAAAAAGGAGGTCTATTGAGAAGCTCCGCATCTGCCCCTCCCTCCCAAGGAAACGTCTGAGAAGAGGAACATCAGATGTTAAGAGAATTTAGAATGAATAGATGTGTTGCCCACTCCTTCTCCATTTTACAGATAAGGAAACTGAGAATCAGAAGCTCACATGAGCATCCAAAGGTCTTGTGAACAGTGGCAAAACCCTGGCGAATTCTGGGTCCTGATACTCAGTCAAGGGTTCCTTTTACCATAGCACAATTTACCCAAAACCTTTCAAAAATAAAGTAGTAATCCACCTGCTAAGATGTGCCTTCTCGTGTGTTAGTCTCTATAAGAAAATAAAGAGTGCTGGCACTTACTCTTAGACCTCCTCACCCTGAAAATCATCAAGACTTTATCTACATACTTTTTATGTCCTCTCCAAAATATGGAAATTTACTTAGTCTTAAAACCGCTTTGTCATTTTATTTCTTTCATGTTCTTTATGCAGACCTATTATGGCAAACCACACTGAAATAACCAATTCTCCCGTCAACCAGATTATCCAAGTATAATTCTTGCCACGTTGTTGTATCTGTTCAAAGATGATCAATTTAAAAAAATTAAAAACAGACTTCTAAAACTATCCTCCACATGGATACACCTTCCTAAGAGTAATTTTGAATCCCAAAAGACAACAATCAGATTTAAGGATTTGGCAACTCTTATCACTAATCCAGGCACCACAAAGAATTAACTATCATTAACTTTCATAAGGCTTCCCTGATGGCTCAGCAGTAAAGAATCTGTTTGCCAGTGCAGGAGACTCAGGTTTGATCCCTGGGTCGGGAAGATCCCCTGGAAAAGGAAGTGGCAACTCAGTCCAATATTCTTGTCTGGAGAATCCCATGGACAGAGGAGCCTGGCGGCTACAGTCCATGGGGTCGCGAAGAGTCGGACAGGACTGAGAGACGAAAACCACAGCAACTTTCATAAAGACTTAATGTAACTGCTAGTTGATGATCTTTGTTACGAGAAACAAAGTTCCTGCCTTACTGAAAAAGGTAAAAAGAAAACACTCAAAATCTGAATGTTCACTAACGTGAGGACTGCAGGAAAAAATTCCCTTCAAAAGAACCATGATGCTCCTTCAGTCACTGTAGGCAAAGACTTCAGAATCGGCTGACTGCTACTGGGGATTGCCAAAAAAGGACAGGAAGAGCTCCCAGACATCACGGTCCTCTCTGTGGTGGTGACAGTCCTGAGCAGAGACCTTAGCCCAGCTCCTGGGTTGTCCCAGAACAAGCAGATGCTGCTATTTTGCCTTCTTCATGCCTCTCTCTTCCATGTAAGATGGCAGGTGCCCACCCGGAGGAAGATGCTATTTCTGTTTCTAAGCCCCTTCCCAGAACCACATGTCCAGACAGAAGCCATCCTACAAACTGACAGCTGAAGAGCGGAGTCCAAGCTGGGTATGGATTACACACCCAAGAACCAGCTGAGGTCCTGCTGCCCAGCTGGCGGGCCCCTAGCAGGCCACCTCACCCTGGCCAGATGCAGGCTCTCTTGCTGAGAGCACGCACCAGCCTAAGGTGGACAGCTGGGCTGTGGAGGAGCCCAACCTTGGTGTCCAGGCTTGAGGCGGGCCACAGGGAAGCTCCCCCTGCAGAGACAGGGGGATGGCCAGCTGGCTTGAAGCCGTCCTTTGTTTTCAAGACTTACCGTTTATCTCAGCAACAATTTCAACTGCTGATAAAAACTCATCATTAGTTCAAATGGTTGATTTGTCTTTAAACAGCTCTTTAAAAATCTGAGTGCCGCTGTTGAGTGTATACTATCAAGATTTTACTTGGTTTCTATAACCTTGGTGACATTGATCTGCGTGTGATTCTACGCAGGTCCCCAGCAGAGGAAGAAAACAGCTGTTTAATATATAACACAGGAAAAAACAGCAACACAGCAGCAGCAAAACTGACAGAAAGCAGGAAAATCTTCACTTCCATTCTATATTTAAAAAATACAGAGGGCGAAACACATACAAGAGGTTCTTACCCTTTTGCAAATAAATATAGAAAGAAAAAGAGAGAGAGACAAAAAGGCTGGAGAGGGATACCTGGATGGCGCAGTGGACAAGAATCCATCTATCAGTGTAGGAGACACAGGTTCAATCCCTGATCCAGGAAGATCCCACATGCCACAGAGCGACTAAGCCCGCATACCACAACTATCGAGCCTGCGCTCTGGAGCCCAAGAGTCTCAACTACTGAGCCGATGTGCTGCAGCTCCTGAAGTCTGTGCCCCTAGAGCCTATGTTCTGCAATAAGAGAAGCTGCCACAGTAAGAAGCCCCCGTGCCACAACTGGGGGGTTGCCCCAACACTCTGCAAGAAGAGAAAGCCCCTGCAGCAAGGGCCGAAAAGACCCAACACAGCCCCAAATAAACAAACCAATACAATGATTTTAAAAATATGGCTGGAGAATCCGCTCACTAGGCTTTCTCTTACTATCTTTTATGCTACTTTCACACTCTTTAGGAAATTCAAGAAAAACTTCCATAGCAGATGGACATACTAATATACAAAAACAATGCTGCTAATTAAAAAAAAAAAGCAAACATAAAATGGAGTTGTAAGCAGAATGCATTGGGGCCATAACTTGAGATGACTTTGGAGATAAGACTAAAACAATATTTTGTCACTTAAAAGCCCTGATGGATTCTCTTAATCAATGCTTGAACTACTCTTATAAACACTGGAAAACAGTGAGACAACTATCAAAGTCCTCTGAGCCAAGTGTTCCCTCCCAAAATCAATGCCCAAACTCTCTGAAGTCTTGTTTAGCGATTATAGTACCAGGCAGCCAAGATATCTTATCACAGAGAATTTGTTCATTCAAAACCATTATCAAGCAACATTTTGCCTATTGGGTGGTTAACAATGTTTCCTTTCATCCAGAAAATAAAGATTTTACATGAAAACCAAACCCAGCACAGGAGATGCATGTATATATATATATATGCCTATATCTTTGAGGGGTAAAGGTGTATTAGCCAAAACTATCTATACTGAATATCAAGCCAAACAGCAATCACTGGGAAATGTCAAATCTTTTGGGCAATCAGCTTGACAGTGCAAATATAAGACAAGCCTCAATTTAGCTTATAAGACTCCAGTAACTCTCTTGGACCCCTCAATTTTGGCAGCCATTCTCCCCAGTCTTCCTGGGCTGTCTCCATGGACTGATTAGTGTGGAAAGAAAACCCTAGTGCCCTGCCTCTCTCAGCTGTTACGCATGTTCTGCCCTCAGTCGACAACAATTGAGCGAGCCCACTGTTCCTCTGAAGTATCCTATGATTTCAGTCTACATGAGCTTGTCCCTGAAAACATCTATGAAGTGGCCATAGGGCTCAGCTTGGGTACACAATTAAAAACCATGTGGAGTGGCTGGCTTCCTTTTCCTTTTTTAAAAATTAATTAATTTATTTTAATTGGAGGCTAATTACTTTACAATATTGTGGTGGTTTTTGCCGTACATTGACATGAATCTGGCTTCCTTTTCTACATATGCTCATCCTGAGTTTCTTCAGCACTGCACCTCTGACCCACAGTCCACTCTTCCTTGCACGTTATATTCACAGACTCACAGAAAGGCATAACCTGAAAGGTCCTATCCACATGACCCAGCCTGAGCGCCACTTAAACTTGATAAGAGGCGTTAACCTTTTAAAGCCCAGTCAGGCAGGCAGATCTGGGTTCAAATCCTGCTTCTGGTACACTCTGGTTCTGTAGACTGTGTTCTCATTTGTTAGATAATAACTGCCTCATAAAACTGTTGTAATGATCAGATGAAATATTAAAATTCTTAAATTTAGAATTTCTATTTTCTTGGTCCCAGTTAAGACCTAATAGTTTGGGCTGAATTTTTGTAGTACAATATATTGCAAGCCCAAGAGACAAGGCTTCTTTCCTACTGTTTTTTTTGTTGTTGTTGTTTTTTAGTTTTATGGTCCCTAGTTCAGTGTATGGCACCTTTTGAGAGAGCCATAAACCAAACATGTGAAAGAAGGCATTAAATCCCTATTACCACTACCTATTCCAGCTACCTTAGTGTTCTTTAGTTTGCCCAAGATCAATCATTTCCTAAACAGTGCCTTCTCAAAACAAATACATCTATCAAACCACACCCTCTCCCCACATACATACAACACATACACATAGAACTCCCAGCTGAAAAAAACACTGCCTCTCGCCCCAACTTTTAGAATAAAGTTACCGCATTTACCAGAATACTTGGGCAAACTGTGATAGATGGAGAGACGGGATTTGGAAGAATTAAAAAAAAAAATCTCTTTAGAACATCCTTAGGATTTGTGGCATCAAATCCTTAAAGGAGAACTACTTGCCTATAGCAAATCCTGGCAGCAAGTAAACCAGAAACTCACTGGTGAGTTGTGGGCGAAGTTAAATATTGCACTTCACTCCGTTCTATGCAAGCAAACAGTGACTAACAGGGTTACCTCGAGCTTTCGCATTGGGTGTAGAAATCCTTCCACAAGAAACAGGGTCCATTATTAGGCTCCCCCGTTAGCAAATTTATATTTAAGGGGGCACACATTGTGCTTTTGAAACATACTTTACTAGACAAATATTTGCTCCATAAGCCAGGGCATAGGTGTCATTTCTTTGCTCTGCAGGGGGCAGCGACAGAAGAATCAATGGGGGAGAAGGGGATAAGATCCCAGACTCCCCAAAGAGGACACAGACTTCCGCTGAAGTAACGCTGGTTCTTTCAAGGACTATTTCCCCTAACGGCTAAAACGGTTTAACACATAATCAGCATCTTGTATCAATTACACAAATACCACGAAGCAACTCTGGTGGCCTGGGAAAGGACCATAACACGCAGAACTCCTAACTGGCCTCGGCTGCCCCCTCCCACGGGGTTTGACAGCGTGTCCAAGACGCCCGAACACCAGCCATCAGGCTCCCCCCAGCGCCCTCCACTCGCAGCAAACTGCCAACGCTCTCGGGCCAAACTCCAACGTCCCTCGATTCAAAACCGAAAAAGTGTGAACCCCGCTAAGCAAACGGTAGGGCGCGTAATAACTTTTTTTTTTCTTTTCTGTGGAGCGGATTGGAGATGCTCGGCTCTAACGCCAACTTCCCAGGTCTCCCGTCCGCTTTCCGCAACCATCCCGTGGGGAAGGAGGGAGGGAGAGGGGACCAAAGAGAGGGCTGGTGAGTTTTAATACCTCCGTGGTTTTCCCAGTGCAGGAAATTGACTACACAGCAGCCCCAGAGAATTCGGTGCAGGTCTAAAGAAAGGAGAATGCTCTCCCCCTCGCCCCTGCTAAAAGGAACAATAAAAGCACGCAGCAGGCGCTCAGCTGGCCATACCAGGCCTTCCTAAGGGCCGATGGAGAAAGAGATTTCTCCAGTCCGCAATCCGGAGAAAGAAAGATGCCCGGCCAAGCGGAGGCCCGGCACGAGTGTCCAGCCTGGGTCCCCAGCCTGCCGGGGAAGGGGCCTACAGAGAAGGGATGGCGACTATAGAGGAGCAGTCGGCACGCGAGCCGCCCGGGGAGGGTAACGGCGGCCGAGCTCTACTTACATAACGCTTCAACTTTTTCTCCGGGGGGGACTTGCGGAGCCATCCCGAGCAGACCACTTCGCCGCCGCTCATGGTGCGCGCCTTTCGGGCTCCGGGCCCGGCGCGCTCCCGACACCTTCGACGCCGGACGGCCGTGCAGCAGCTGGGACCTAGCTCTGCCGCGGCGCACCCCAGGCGGACGGGGCGGACCGGCTCCGCGGCGCTCTGGCTCTTGGCGTTCGAGTTTCTTCCCCGCAGGCAGGTCCGCGGACGTGAGTAGAAGCGGGCAGAGCCGCCGAGGCCGACACCTCGGGGCAGGGGCCACGGCCGGGCCGAAGATGCCCAGGCCTCCCTTCAGTGCGCCCGCCCGGCCGCCAGGCGCGCCGTCCCGCCGGCCGCCTCCTCTGCGCTCGGGCTCCACGGGACTCTGCCCCGGCGCGGAGCCCGAGCCTCGGCCCCCTGCGCTCCGCCCCCTCGGGACGGGACCTCCCAGAGCGCACTCCGAGACAGACACGACGCTGCACGCGCGCACACACACAGTCTCACACGCTCATACACACACAATGCCCCCGCGCAGTGCCCACTCCGACTGGCCGGCTCTAGGTTTCGCTGCGCTTGGCGCTATCCCCTCCTTCCTCCTTCTGGAGGGAGGGTGGGTCACTTCCCCGAGGCGCCCGGACCGCGGCGAGGAAAGGGAAAGCCGCGAGGGTCCCGTGGTCAGCGGGCGCAGGGCTGGTCCCGGGCCACGGAGGGAGCCGCCGGCTAGGCGTCGCTGGGCAGAGCGCAGGTCCCGCCGAAGGGTGGGTCCGCGCTGGCGGCCGCCGCCGCGGGAGAGGGAAAGCAGAGGGCGGCAGAAGAACGAGGCGCTGGGCTGCTCGGCTGCGGGGACCAAGCCCACCGTCCCGTCCCCTAGCTCTGCTCCTGCGCCGCCTCCCCCACCCCAGGGCGCGCGGCAGGTTCTGGGCGGCCCGGCCCCCGGCCCCGATCCCTCCCTCTCCCGGCCTCCCGGCTCCCTCTTCCTCTCTTTCCTCCTCCCCTTCCCACGTTCGGGCCGGCTCCGGTTTCTGCCCAGACTTTCTCTGAAACTCCGCCGGAGCGCTTCCAGCCAAAACAACAAGGGCCAGGGAGGAGGAGACGCGCGGAGGGAGGGAGCGAGGGAGGGAGGGCGCGGGAGTCCGAGAGGCACCCTGGGATCTGTAGTTCGGGACGCTGGAGAGGGGTCCTCGGCCCCCCGGCGGCCCTGGATCCCGGAGCCCCCGGCGGGCTGGTCCCCGAGGAAGGCGGCGAGGCCTCGCCCAGGGTAACGCCACGCCATCTCGGGTTCCCGGGCGACCGAGGAACATTGGAAGGTTCAAGTCTGTGGATTGCCATCTTGGCTCAGCCGAGTGTCAGTTCGGAGTTTGTTCTGTGCGGGAGATCGCGAGTTGGGGGCGGGTACTTGACAGCGTGGAAAGCGAAACAGCCTGGAGGAGGACCGCGCGCCCTGGAGAGTCTGCGATCCCGGGGTTTCTGCCCGCAAGACTGAAGGGCAGAGACCCGGAGGGCGAGGTCGCTGGGAGCGCGCCAAGGCGACCAGCCTGCAGGGGAGGTAGAAGGGGACCCTCCCGGACTGGTGTGTGCTGGTCCCCGGAGCAGCCTTGCCTGAGTGGTGGGAGCACTTAGTGGACCCAAAGGATTCAGTTGGATCTATCCCTGGGGCATTTTGAAGTCTTACACTCCCTCCGTTTGTTGCCAGTTTCTTCCATTTGCCTTGGCTTTTATTTAAAATCAACCCTTGGGGTGTTGGACCAGAAAAGGGAAACTTACTGGCTGTCCTAATTCTATTTTGTTTTCTTGCGTGTGTTTTACAATGGCTATGATACCTGGTCCTGAGATTAACACGATCCTGTAAGAGAAATATCTTTTCCAATGTATTTATGACAAACAAAGCCCCCAGACAGATGTTGGAACGTGATGTAAATAATCAGATAAAAGTGCCAAACGTTTCTGGAAAAAATAACCTCAGGCGTGTTCTTGTTAATACAACATTCATATTCTGGAGTTCCTCTTGAGTTTGAAAATGTTATACAATTGTAGTAGGAAGTTAGGTGCTGGGGTGGTGACAAATAAAGGTCCCTGCACTCAGAGCAGTGACATTTCTGTGGTGGCATAAGACAGTTAACGGGTCAACCCAAGTACAGATTGTGATAAATGTGCCCTGGGAGAAATTGGAAGAATAATAAGGGTGGAACTGGGTCAGATACTAGGGGAGAAGTCTTCCTTAAAGAGGCAGCTAGCCAGAGATGTGAAAGATGTTGTAAAGATGTTGTCTTGTGAAAAGATCAAAGGGATAACCATAAGGAGGACTGAGAGAGAAAAAACAAGTCAGGAGGTCATTGTTTTTCTTAAATGTTAGAATACAAGTGAGTGTAATTTTTATGGCAGCTAATAAACCAAAGCAATTTTTATGTGAACTCGGGTTTTACCACAAACCATCCATATGAAAATAAATCATTAAATTTGTTTTCCACTTCTACCACAAGCAGTGTGTCTGTGTACTGAGTCAAAGTATTTAAAATTAGCATTGCAGAGACTGGTCCTCTCTTTCATAGTTAACTGTTTGCTAGATAATCTACCACTCCTATTATTTTAAAGTTCGTTTTTAAAAATTGAAGTATAGAGAAGGAAATGGCAATCTACTCCAGTATTCTTGCCTGGAAAATCCCATGGACAGAGGAGCCTGGCAGGCTACAGTCCACAGGGTTGCAAAAGAGTGGGACACAACTAAGCCTCTAAACAACAACAAAACAATTTATTTACAATGTTGTGTTAGTTTCAGGTGTATAGCACAGTGATTCAGTTATACATATGTATGTGTGTGTATATGTGTGTGTGTGTGTGTATTCATATTCTTTTTAATGAAAAGTTGTGATACAGTCATCTCTCTGTATCCTTGGGGAATTGGTTCCAGGACCCCTCCCATACCAAAATTTTTTGATGCTCAAGTCCCTTGTACAAAATGGTATAATCTTTGCATGTAACCTAAACATATCTTTCCATATACTTTAAATCATTTCTAGATTACTTATAAGACCTAATACAAGGTACATGCTGTGTAAATAGTTGCTATCATACAGCAAATACAAGTGCTGCTTTTTGGAACTTTCTAGATTTTTTCCCAAATATTTCCTACCCAATGTTGGTTGAGGAACCCAAAGATCTAGAAGGTCAACTGTATGTATATTGTGTACCAATTTGGAGTGTTCCAATAATTTTTTTCATTATTTCAAATAAGGGATTGAATTAACTCATTTCCATGTAAGAAACCAAGGACTTCCCTGGTGGTCCAGTGGCTAAGACTCCTCATTCCCAATGCAGGGGGCCCCCGGGCTCAATCCCTGGTTAGGCAACTAAATCCAACATGCCTCAACTAAGAGCTGCAACTGAAAAGAGCCCGCATGCTGCAGCTGAGACCCAGCAGAGGCAAATATATATATATATATATTTAAGAAAAATAAATCATTAAGTATCTTTCCTTATCTTCATTTATGTTATTTCTAGATATCAAATAAATGAGAAGAGGTTGAAGGTAAATACGTCTTCAAGTATGTGTGTTAAACAGGAAATTGGCTTTATCTTTACATGATACGCCATTTTTAGATTCTTTTGTTAAATTGCATTTTACATCTTTATATGTTAAAAAGTATGCTGGGGGAAAAAAGTATGCTGGGAAACAGTATTACACATCAGTGTCTTAAATTTCATGCATACAACACATACTCATGGAATGTCTTTGTGAGTACAAGTTCTTGAGGACCCAGGATACAAAGAGAGGTTACCAAACCTATTACCTCACCCCTTTGTCCTAGAGAAGAACATTTTGCTAGTAATCAGCCCCTTAACTTCTATAATACAGTTGATAAATGCCGTGAATGAAAAGCCAAGAGTCTGAACGGGGCTCTACCCTCTGGGAGACGGGTGAGTAGGGGGAAAGACTTCCCTGAGAAATGGACTTAACTCTGATCTTCAAGATGAGTAGAAGTGGCCTAGCCAAGCAGCAGAGAAGAGTATTCCAGACAACAGAGAAGCTGTCAGATGCCCAGGTCTTCAGGCTGGAAGAAACGCCTGAGAACCTGAAGGAAGGCAGTAGGGAGGCAAGTGAGAGGGACGTTGCACTGGGTGAGGGGACAGACACGGGCAGGAGACAGAGTGCGCAGATGCTTGGAGATGGTCTTAGGGTATAGATTTTTTCCTCGGAGCAAATGACAGTTATCACCTTCTGTGATCTTCAAATCACCTTAGACTATCACCCCTTCGTGGACTCTGTCTCACCTCCAGCAGCAGACTTCCCAGTCACTCCATTTTCCAACTTGATCTTTCAAGTTCTTCCTCTATAAATCTTCTCCAGCAGCTTTCTAGCCTGCTGATACTTCTGCTTTTCCATGACCCACCAGACCCCTCCGTCTCACACTCACCCCCTTTTCCAGGTTGAATCTTGTCATCCACATAACATGTTGTCCAAATATCATGCTTCCAACCCACAAAACCCCAACCCTGGGTGAACCCGACTGTACTTCCTCTGACACCGAAACAGCCGAGCGTGGTTGGAGCAAGTTAAGCAACAGAATGAGCAATGTCACCATAAATTCAGATTCAGTGACCTCAAATAGATCCTCAGCTATCTGCAGGGGCAGATCTTTGTTTTCTGGAACCTGAAGCACATACAGTTTTGTTGTTGTTCTTTAGTCGCTAAGTTGTGTCCAACTCTTTGTGACTCTACAGGCTGTAGCCCGCCAGAAGACTGGAGTGGGTTGCCATTTCCTTCTCCAGAGGATCTTCCTGATTGTACCTGCTTCTCCAGCATTGGCAGGTAGATTCTTTACTGCTGAGACACCAGGGAGGTCCATATTCATTTTGAGGAGTCATTTTAAAGGGAAAGAATATACAATTACAAATAAAAATGTGAATATGAATCTAGAATGAGGAAATGAATGAGGAACAGATTACTGGAGCCTTGGAGATAGAGCTGCCTTTCCTTTGAGATCTCTATGGTGATTTGGGCTTCCCAGGTGGCGCTAGTGGTAAGGAACCCTCCTGCCAATGCAGGAGACATGAAAACATGTCTCTTATGAGGATCTTCCGGATCCAGGGTTTGGGAAGATCCTCTGGAGGAGGAAATGGCAACCCACTCCAGTATTCTTGCCTGGAGAATCCCATGGGCAGAGGAGCCTTGCTGGCTACAGTCCATAGGGCTGCAAAGAATCAGACACGACTGAAGCGACTTAGCACGCACCCATACACGGTGATTTTCCCATCCCTGGTAGCTCATTCCAGTATTCCTGGGCTTCCCTGGTGGCTCAGCTGGTAAAGAATCTGTCTGCAATGCAGGAAACCCTAGTTCGATTCCTGGGTTGGGAAGATTCCCTGGAGAAGGGAAAGGCTACCCACTTCAGTATTCTGGCCTGGAGAGTTCCATGGACTGTATAGTCCATGGGGGTTTCTATTGTGGCTCAGCTGGTAAAGAATCCGCCTGCAATGCGGGAGACCTGGGTTCAATCCCTGGGTTGGGAAGATGGCCTGGAGAAGGGAATGGCTACCCCTCTGTCCATGGGGTGGCAAAGAGTTGGACACACCTGAGTGACTTTCACTTTCACTTTCTTAGTCAATGGGGTCACCAAAGAGTCAGACAGGACTGAGCAACTTTCCGTTTCACTTATGTGGCTATGCCTCCTGAGTGCACCCTGAATTCCCCTCCCAACCCAGAGACGCTACCTCTTCCAGCAGCTCCCTACTCACATGTGGGCCTGTGCAACAAGCTTCCTTATCTTCATCCATGTCTCTGCTACTGGCAATCCCACTCCTTTATCAGGACAGTGTACTCGACTCTACAAAATTTTCTTTCTTTCTTTCTTTTTAAATAACAGCTTTATCAAGATAATAATTCACCTACCATAAAATTCACATTTTTAAAGTGTAGAATTCAGTGGTTTTTAGTATATTCACAAAATTCTTCAGCCTCTCTATATACTTTCAGAATATTTCATCACCCCAAAAGAAACCCTGTTCCCCCTCCCTCTGCATCCCTGACAACCACTAATCTTTCTGTTTCTGTGGATTTGCCTCTTTTGGACATTTCATATAAATGGAATCATACAGTAGGTGACTTTTGTAACTGGTTTCTTTCACTCTGCATAATGTCCAGGCTTATCCATGTTGTGTATGCATCAAGTACTTCATTGCTTTATAATGTTAAATAATATTCCATTATGTGGATGTATCACATTTTGTTTATCCATTTATCAGATAATGGACATGTGGATTGTTTTTACTTTTTGCCTGTTATGAATGATGCTTGCATTAGTGCTTAAACCATTTTCAGATATCTCAAGTGTCCAAACCTTCCACTTTCCCCATCAAACAAAAATCTTATAGTTTCATCAGAAAAGCAAAGTGCTCAGGCAGAAACTTATTCAACCACTAGCCATCAGACGTAAAAACCCACATGCCAGCTTTACTCCTCCCACCCCCTCCTTCCCATATCAAATCAAAGGCATTACTTTCCTCTTCTGAAAGGTCAGTCCCTCCACTTATGCTTTGAATTTCATCCCATTACATCTTTTCAAGAACATAACCCTATCAATGATCTCTTCTCTCTATAGCTAAATACTGTAATCTCCATGTAATTTTTTGTGTCATTGTGTATGTTGCAATACAACTTAAAAACAAGTAGCAGGCCGGATTTAGCCAAAGGGCCATAATTTACCAACCTTTGCTTTATACCACCATGATTTGATTGGGCGTACATTCACACACACACACACACACCTCTTTTTTTTAAATGAAAGGGAGCCATTAGTATGAAGCCTTTTAAAATAGTTGTTGTGAAAGGATTCTTACATGAAATTGCCAATAGCATGCAGTTGCAGATTATTTAATTCTTCCAGAATGTTAGCACCATTCCTCTGAATAAACTACCATATCATTAAAATGAAAGTTGGCTGCACTGTATTTGACAAAAGGATTGTAGACAACAGATTACAGTTCTCTTTAGTTTTTATTGGAACCCAAGTTAAATTATCCGTCCCATTTTAAATATCTTCACATCTCTTCTGTTAAGACAATGTAAAAAATCCTCTATATCATATATTGCTTTTTAGCTACATTTTTTTCTAACAGCCTTTCTCTCTCTTTCACAGCCAGACTTCTATTGAGTGTTGCTATAGTTTCTCTCTAGCTCATCCTCCATTCCTCCTCAATCTGTTTCTTTTTGGCTACCATTCCAATTTCACTCTTATATTTGCCAAGGTCACTCATGACCCCCACATCGCTAAATCAGATGAGAATTTTCAGACTGCATATTTTTCAGTCACACCTTCCTAAAATTCTCAGTACCTTGACCCTTGAGACATCATGGTTTTGGATATTCCTGTCCCCTTATTCCACTCTGATTTCTTGGAAGGCTCTTCTACTGGCCCTTGGCATGTTGAAGTCTAGCCCACCACTCTTCTCATCTACTGCTTTCTCATGTGGGTAGTATTTGACAGTTCCATCCCCAGCTGGGTTCTCTCTTCTGAATCATGAACCTGTAAATACAACTGCCTTCTTTACATACCACTCAGCTCCACAATGTCAACCAAATCAGAGTCATGATCTCCTCCTCAGCTCTCACCGGATCAACTCTGTCTTTTTATTTCTCTGGGAGTCATTCTCTGTACTTTACTTTCTCGTCTTCTATCACCAACCCATTACCAGAGGTAGATAAGCTTGCCTGTGGATTATTTTTCCATTTTATCCATTTCTGTACTACCACTCCTTTCCAAGCTACTTCATTTCTCTCTTGGATTTTGGGGCATATGCTTAATGTATCTTCTTTACCCCTGCTCTACAGATTCTCCACTTTTCAGCCAAAGACATCTTCAAAAAGCACAAATAAAATCATTTCAATGGCTATCAACTGAGCATAGGATAAAAACCAACATCCTGGGGACTTCCCTGGTGGTCCAGTGGCTAAGACTCTGTGTTCCCAATTCAGGGGGCCTGGGTTTGACCCCTGGCCAGACAACTGGATCTCACATGCTGCAACTGAGAGTTCACATGCCATAACTAAAGGCCTGCATGCCACAAATGAAGATCAAAGATCCAGCATGCTGCAACTAAGACCTGGTATAGCCAAGTAAATAAATAAAGGAAGAATCAATTGTATATATATTTTTAAATCCTTAACATGGCCAACATGATGTGCATGGGCTCTGCTGTCTGCAGGTATCTATCCTGCCTCATCTGGACCACTTTCTTGTCTCTTCCTGCGCTCAGTCACTCAGGCATTCTTCCACTTCTATTTCCTCAAACACATTCATCTTCCTTCCCCCTCCAAAGCCTGTGTTCTTACTGTTCTGTGCCTGGCATGCTGCCCTCACCTTTATGTGCCTCTCATTTCATTTTATTGGGACTGGTTCATTCCTGCCCACCCTTCAGATCTTGGGTCACCCATCTCTGCCACAGGAAGACTTTTCTCAGACTCAGGTTGCACCATACTCCCTACTTAGTCTTATGGTCCTGTTAAAAGAAATTGATATCATAGTTGTTGTCTCACATCATTTTGTGAGATTATTTTATTGGTATTGACTCCTCTCACTAGATATTGGATGCCATTAAGGAAAAGGACCATGTCTGTTTTGTTTAGTCACTTTATTTTTACCCCTAACACCTACCAGGGTACCTGGCATATAAGCAATTCTTAACACTTATTTGTGGAATGAGTGGAAGGATGTGAAAGGCTTTGATCAGGTGGCTGATGACCTAGATGTTTGCTTGCTGCTGACATGGTTACAGGATGGTGCTCAAGTCAAGATGCTTGGGTATTGCTACAGTTGGAATGTTTCTGTCCCTTAAATTCCTTCATGGATCACAGCCTTGTCATGATGAAGGGGCTGTGCAGGGCTCCCCAAGGCGGACGGGTCATAATGAAGAGTTCTGACAAAACACGGTCCACTCGAGAAGGAAATGGCAACCCACTGCAGTATTGTTGCCTGGAGAAACCCATGAACAGTATGAAAAAGTGAAAAGATATGACACCGGAAAATGAACCCTCCTGGTCAGGAGGTGTCCAGTATGCTACTGGGGAAGATCAGAGGGCAGTTACTAGTAGCTCCAGAAAGGATGAAGTGGCTGGGCCAAAGTGGAGAGGACTTTCGTTGTGGATGTGAAAGTAAAGAGAAAGTAAAGTTGGATGCTGTAAAGAACAATATTGCATAGGAACCTGGAATGTTAGGTCCATGAATCAAGGTAAACTGGGCATGGTCAAGCAGGAGATGGCAAAAGTGAACATCAACATCTTAGGAATCAGTAAACTAAAATGGACAGGAATAGATAAATTTAATTCAGATGACCGTTATATTTACTATAATGGATTCTGGGGGCAAGACTCCCTTAGAAGAAATGGAGTTGTCCTCATAGTCAACAAAGGAATCTGAAATGTGGTACTTGGGTGCAGTCTCAAAAATGACAGAATTATCAGTATATTTCCAAGGCAAACCATTCATCATCACAGTAATCCAACTCTATTCTCCAGCCATTAATGGAGAAGAAGCTAAAGTTGACTGGCTCTATGGAGACCTACAAGACCTTCTAGAACTAACACCAAAAAAGATGTCCTTTTCATCATAAGGGATTGGAATGCGAAAGTAAGAAGTTAAGGGATACCTGGATTAACAGGCAAGTTTGGCCTTGCAGTACAAAATGAAGACGGGCAAAGGCTAACAGTTTTGTCAAGAGAACACACAGGCTGTAGCAAACACCCTTTTCCAACAACCCAAGAGACGAGTCTACACATGGACATCACCAAATAATCAATACCAAAATCAGATTGATTTTATTCTTTGCAGCTGAAGATGGAAAAACTCTATACAGTCAGCAAAAACAAGACCTGAAGCTGTCTGTGGGTTAGATTATGAGCTCTTTATCACAAAATTCAGTCTTAAATTTTTTAAAAGTAGGGAAAATGACTAGGCCATTCAGGTATGACCTAAATCAAATTCCTTATGATTATTCAGTGGAAGTGACAAATAGATTCAAGGGATTAGATCTGGTAGACAGAGTGCCTGAAGAACTATGGAAGGAGATTCATAACATTGTACAGGAGGCAGTGACCAAAACCATCTCCAAGAAAAAGAAATGCAAGTAGGCAAAGTAGTTATTTGAGGAGGCTTTACAAATAGCTGAGGAAAGAAGTGAAAAGCAAGGGACAAAGGGACAGACACACCCAACTGAATGTGGAGTTCCAGACAATAGCAAGGAGCAATAAGAAAGCCTTCTTAGATGAATAATGCAAAAAAATAGAAGAAAACAACAGAATGGGAAAGACTAGAGATCTCTTCAAGAAAATTGGAGATATCTAGGGAACATCTCATGCAAGGATGGGCACGATAAAGGACAGAAATGGTAAGCTAACAGAAACAGAAGAGATTAAGGAGTGGTGGTAAGAATACACAGAAGAACTATACAGAAAACATCTTAATGACCCAGATAACCATAGTGGGATGGTCACTCGCCTACAGCCAGACATCCTGGGGTATAAAGTCAAGTGGCTTAGGATGCATTACGTGAACAAAGCTAGTGGAGGAATTCCAGCTGTGCTATTTCAAATCCTAAAAGATGATGCTGTGAAAGTGCTGCACTCAACATGCCAGCAAATTTGGAAAATTCAGCAGTGGCCACAGAACTGGAAAAGGTCAGTTTTTGTTCTAATCCCAAAGAGGGCAATGCCAAAGAATGTTCAAATTACCATACAGTCGCACTCATTTGACATGCTATCAAGGTTATGCTCAAAAACCTTCAAGCTAGGCTTCAGCAGTACGTGAGCCAATAAATTCCAGATGTACAAGCTGGGTTTAGAAAAGTTAGAGGAACCAGAAGTCAAATTGCCAACATCCATTGGATCATAGAGAAAGCAAAGGAATTGCAGAAAAGCATCTACTTCTGCTTCATTGACTATGCCAAAGCCTTTGTGTGAGTCACAACAAACTATGGGAAATTCTTAAAGAGATAGAAATATCAGACCACCTAGGTAAGTTTCTCCTGAGAAACCTATATGCAGATCAGGAAGCAACAGTTAGAACTGGACATGGAACAATGGACTGGTTCCAAATTGGGAAAGGAGTACATCAAGGCTGTATATCGTCACCCTGCTTATTTAACTTCTTTGCAGATTACATCATGTGAAATACTAGGTTGGATGAATCACAGGCTGGAATCAAGATTTCTGGGAGAAATATCAACAACCTCAGATAAGCAGATGGAACACGAAAGAGGAAAGTGAAAAAACTGGCTAAAAACTCAATATTAGGAAAACTAAGATCATGACATCCAGTCCTATCACTTAATGGCAAATACAAGAGGAAGAAGTGACAGATTTTCTTTCCTTGGGCTCCAAAATCACCGTGGATTGTGACTGCAGCCATGAAAATAAAAGACACTGGCTCCTTGCAGGGAAAGCTATGACAAATCCAGACTGTGTATTAAAAAGCTGAGACATCACTTTGCCTACAAAAGTCAAAGCTATGGTTTCTCCAGTAGTCATGTACAGATGTGAGAGTTGGACCATTAAGAAGGCTGAGCCTCGAAGAATTGACGCTTTCAAATTGTGCTTTTGGAGAAGACTGTTGAGAGTCCCTTGGACTGCAAGGAGATGAAACTAGTCAATCCTAAAGGAAGTCAGTCCTGAATATTCATTGGAAGGACTGATGCTGAAGCTCCAATACTTTGACCACCTGATGTGAAGAGCCAACTCATTGCAAAAGGCCCTGATGCTGGGAAAGACTGAAGGCAAAAGGAAAAGGGAGTGGCAGAGAATGAGATGGTTAAATAGCATCACTGACTCAAAGGACATGAATTTGAGCAGACTCCAGGAGATAGTGAAGGACAAAGAAGCCCAGTGTGCTGCTGTCCATGGGGTCGCAAAGAGTTGCACACGGATTAGCGGCTGAACAACAGCACAGTCCATATGTTGAAATCCTAACCCTCAAGGTGAAGATATTAGGAGGTGGGTCTTTGCAGAGGTGATCTCAGTGATAAGGATGGAGCCCCCATGACTGGGGTTATTGACTCTGTAAAAGAGGGGAAGAAAGGTCCCTTGCTCCCTTCCACCATGTGAGGTCACAACAAGAAGATGCCAACCATGAACCAGACGTTGAGCTTTTTCCACAGGAGGAGCCTGCTGGCACCTTTGATATTGACCTTCTCAGACTGCATAACTGTGAGAAATTAATTTCTATTTTTCATAAGCTACCCAGTTTATGGTTTTATTGTTATAGAAGCCCAAATGGGCTAAGACAGGTAGGAATTGCCTCCCAATAACCAGACTCCAAAAAGTGATAAACCAAACTTTATATTATTACCTAAAGATGGGATTGTTTTAAAATTTTCCACTTATGTATATTTGATGATTTTTCTACAACAAAAATATATTCCTTTAGTAAGAGGACATTTTAAGTTTTAAAAAACAAGTGAGGCTGTACTTTTACATTAATAAATAACTTTATGCATTGAAATTTTCACACATCTAAATATTTCTAAGGAAGTTGTCTTGAAACAATTTGGAATGAAAATATCCTTGAAATAAGATTTATATAGATACAGTGAGAAAATGGTCTTTTCACAAAGGAATAACATAGTTTGTTTTAGGATATTTCAGTTATAATTTATTAGGAGCTATGATAATTAAAATATTGTGATAACACTGCCTGAATTGCATAATTTTGTATCAAACTTATTATTTCAAAATTTAGGTTACTTATTGCGAGTTTTTATTTTATAAATTTGTAAACCAAAATCCCTTGGTAATTATGACATAAAAACATTATATTTAGTAGTGTTAGAGTTACTTAATATAATTACATTTACTCAGTTCTTATGTTCAAATTATTTTGGATGAAAAACAATTGTCTACTAAGTTAAAACTTACGTATACTTAAGTTAAATTAAAAAAAGCTGGAGAGTGCCTGGATAGCCTAGTTGGTAGAGCATCAGACTTTTAATCTGAGGGCCTAGGGTTCAAGTCCCTGTCCAGGCATCAAAAAAAATAAATAACAAAAACAAAATTTGTTTTAAAAAAAGGAGAAAAACTAACTCAGTTTTCCTTTAAACTAAAAATTATGAAATGACTGCTTCATCTCAATGCTGTTTACCAGGCCAAGGTTAAATCTGTATGTACAGAGAACCAAGAAACAGACCCACGCATGTATGGTCGTTAAATGGATGACAAAATTGAGACTGCACTATAGTGAGACAATGATAGACTTTTCAGTAAGTGGTTGATTCTGGGTAAATTGGATACTCACGTAAAAAAAAAAAAAAAATGAGTCTTGCTTCCTATCTCACAGCATATGCAAAAATCAATGCCAAATGCATTATAGATTTTAAAATTAAAATTAAAAAAAAATACTAGGACATTTCCAAACAAAAACACAGAGAACTATCTTCTTAACTTTGGGAAAAATAAACAGACACAGAAAGCACTAATCTTAGAGTTTAAAAGTAATCTACTAGGCAGTGTTAAAATTGACAACATCTCTTCATCAAAAATCATGTTTATTGGACTCTGTGGGAGAAGGCGAAGGTGGGATGTTTCAAGAGAACAGCATCAAAACATGTATATTATCTATGGTGAAACAGATCACCAGCCCAGGTTGGATGCATGAGACAAGTGCTCGGGCCTGGTGCACGGGGAAGACCCAGAGGGATCGGGTGGAGAGGGAGGTGGGAGGGGGGATCGGGATGGGGAATACATGTAAATCCATGGCTGATTCATGTCAATGTATGACAAAAACCACTACAATATTGTAAAGTAATTAGCCTCCAACTAATAAAAATAAATGAAAAAAAATCATGTTTAAGAGAATACAGAAACAAGTCATGGAGTAGAAGAAGATATTTTAATTCCTGTATTTGTCAAAGGGCTTGTAGTTGGAATATATAAATAATCCTAGAATCAATGCTCAGCATTGATTTCCTCAATGGCTCAGCAGGTAAAGAATCCGCCTGCAATGCAGGGGACACAGGAGACGTGAGTTGAATCACTGGGTCAGGAAGATCCCCTGGAGGAGGAAATGGCAACCCACTCCAGTATTCTTGCCTGGGAGATCCATGGACAGAGGAGCCTGGTGGTATACTGTCCAGGGCATTGCAAAGAGTCAGACACAGCTGAGCAGCTAAGCGCACACACATGCTTCAGAATCAATAAGATGGTAAACAATCCATGACTTCAGCTTGCAACCCAGCTGGAGTAAAAGAGAATAGAGTTCCCCACCCTACTGAGACAACTTTATAAAAAGATACAAAATATATGAAACACACAAGGTGAGCACCACAGTCATCATCCTTTACTGCTTTACTTTCTAGGCCACTGCACAGGGCGCTTGGAGTCCTGTCTGAGTTGAGAAGATGGATCTGGGAGTTCAGGGAGGCTAATGCAGTTTGAAGCCGCAGGACACTAGACCAGATAGGAAAGAGCTACACAGAGACAGCACTCAAGATCCCCACTCGGGGCGTCCCCAAACATCTCCAACTGAATATGGATCCGTAGATGCAGGTAAAGAAACTCCCTGGCACTAGAGCGGGAGTCACTGGAAAGGACGCTAGGGAACAATCCCCAGGGAACCATCCAGGGTGGAAATGGTTCCTGTCCTCCCGGCCAGAGGGGAAAACATCATAATTCACAAAGTACTATAGGATTTTCGTCTCAGGCGTGGGGCAAAAGTATCTCTAGACTAAATGCTGCTGTGACTCTGCCTAAGAAAACTTGATAGCAAGATGCCGTAGGTTCAAACTGCTCCCAAGAAACTTAACTCTGTCCTAAATCACAGCTCGGGATATTCATAGGAAAGCAAAAATATCTAACACCAACTCATTTTCTACAGTTGTGCCCACAGTTTTCTCCATTTACAGCTTGTCCCACTATTTAATATACCTTTAGTCTGCTAAAAATGTTAACTGACTGCTCTCCTAAATCTAAAGGTAATTTCATTTTAGTATAAATATATATCACCTATTTTTGTAAAATTTGTCAAAGTCTGATTAGTGTGCCTTAAGTGCAGGCTTCTTTCACTGTTTATAACATCTGATTTGATAATCAAAAATTCTGGATTTGACATTGATCAGAAATTACAAAGAAGCAGACAAATATAACTCACAAATGAGGAGGAAACTCAGCTGAAGCCAACCCAGTAGTGATATAGATGGTAAAATTATTTGACAAACATATAATAGGTGTTACAGATGTATATTATATGTTCAGTAAGTTAGAGCAATGATTTAATATGTTAAATAGAGACATGGAAGATATTAAAAAGACCTAAATCAAACTTTTATAGATGAAAATTATAATGACCGAGAGGAAAAACATACTACATGCAATTAATAGCAGATAAGACATCACAGAAGAAAGTTTTAGTGAATTTAGACCTAGAGAAATAGGAACAGAGAAAGAAAAAAAAGATTGAAAAAATTGCACAAAGCATCATTGAAAATGGGACCAGCTTGAAGAATCTATATACATATAGTTGGAGTCTCCAAAGTGGGAAGCACAGAAGAATATTTGAAAAGATAATGGCTGAAAATTATCCAAATTTGTTGCAACTGTAAATCCATAGATTCAAGACATAGCATCACTGAGAGAAATTAAAGAAGACCTAAGTAAGATATACTTAGTTCATGAATAGAAAGTCAATATTATTAAGTTGTTAGTTTTCTCCCAGAATAATCTGTAAATTTAACACCAATTCCAATCACTACCTCAGCAAGCATTTTTTTCCAAAATTGATAAGCTGATTCTGAAAATCATATGGAAGTGCAAAGGACCGAAGTAGCTACAACTTTGGAAAGGAACAAAGTTAGAGAACTTGTGCTACTTGACTTGAAGACATAGAAACCCACCTTAATAAAGACAGTGTAGTACTGTCTTTGGTAGTACTGGCATCAAGATAGAGAAATGTGAAAAAATTGGGACTGGAGTTACCATATGATCCAGTAATCCCACTATTAGACATGTATGTAGAAATGATGAAAACCCTTAATTTGGAAAGATACATGTACCCCAATATTCATAGCAGTACCTTTACAATGGCCAAGGCATGGAAGCAACCTAAATGTCCATCAACAGATGAATATATAAAGAAGATGTGTTATACACACACACACACACACACACACACAGTGGAATATTACTCAACCATAAAAAAGAATGAACCAATGCCATTTGCACCAACATGGATGGACTTGGGAATTATCATACAGTGAATTAAGTGAGACAAAGACAAACATCTTATGATATCATTTATATATGGAATCTAAGAAAATGATACAACTGAACTTATATACAAAACAGAAACAGACTCACAGACATAGAAAACAAACTTACAGTTACCGGATTGGGAAGTTGGGGTGAAGGATAAATTAGGAGTTTGGTTAGCAGATACAAATTACTATATATAAAATAAGCAACAAAGTCCTACCGCATAGCACAGGGAACTATATTCAATATCTTATAATAAACCATAATGGAAAAGAAAAGAAAAAAGATAGATAAATGGATTAATGGAACAGAGAACAGTCCAGAAATAGACATACACATATATGGTCAATTGATTTTTGACAAAGGTGCACAGGCATTTCAAAGAAGAAAGAATAGTCTTTTCAATAATTGATGCTGAAGCAATTGGATATCAAAATGCAAGAACAACAACAACAAATTCAAACCATACCTTGCAGCACATGTACAGATATACCTCAGAATAGATTATAAATAATAAAAGTAAAACCTGATAAAAAGAAAACTTCTGGAACAAGCAGAAAGATTTTGTCTTCTGGAGAAAATCTGTGTGACTGAGTTGTGCAAATATCTCTTAGATATGATGCCCAAAGCATGATCTAAAAAGGAAAAAAAATGGTAAATTGGTCTTTTATCAAAAGTAAGAATCTCTGCTCTTTGAAAGACCATTGAGAGAATGAAAAGACAAGCCACAAGTTGGGGGAGGAAATATTTGCAAATCACATATTTGATAAAGGGCTTGTCTCCAAAATAAAGCACTATACAAAAATTAATAATAAGAAATAGACAGCCTAATTAAAACATGGGCAAAAGATTTGTATGTATATATATTTAACCAAAAAAGACTCACAGATGACAAGTAAGCCATATTAAAAGATGTACTCAACATCGTTAGTCATTAGGGAAACATAAATTAATATCACAAGTAGGTACCACTACATACCTACTGTGCTCAGTCACTAAGTCGTATCTGGCTCTTTGAAGCCCCATGGACACACATATTAAAACGCTTAAGATTGAAAACATTCAAAAAAAGGAGATCATCACATCTGGTCCCATCACTACATGGCACCTAGATGGGGAAACAATGGAAACAGTGACAGAATTTATTTTCTTGGCCTCCAAAATCACTGCAAATGGTGACTGCAGCAACAAAATTAAAAGACACTTGCTCCTTGGAAGAAAACTATGACAAACCTAGGCAGTATATTAAAAAGCAGAGACATTACTTTGCCGACAAAGATCCGAACACTCAAAGCTATGGTTTTTCCAGTAGTCATGTATGGATGTTAGTGTTGGACCATAAAGAAGGCTGAATGCTGAAGAACTGATGCTTTGAACTGTGATGTTGGAAAAGACTCTTGAGAATCCCTTGTTCTGCAAGGATATCATACCAGTCAATCCTAAAGGAAATCAATCTTCAATATTCATTCAGTTCACTTCAACGCCGTTGCTCAGTCTTGTCCAACTCTTTGCAACCTCATGGACTGCAGCACGCCAGGCCTCCCTGTCCACCACCAACTCCTGGAGCTTGCTCAAACTCATGTCCATGGAGTCAGTGATGCCATCCAACCATCTCATCCTCTGTCATTCCTTCCCTTCTTCTCCCACCTTCAATCTTTCCTAGCATCAGGGTCTTTTACAGTGAGTCAGTTCTTCACATCAAGTGGCCAAGGTATTGGAGCTTCATCTTTAACATCAGTTTCTCCAGTGAATATTCAGGACTGATTTCCTTTAGGAGTAGTTTGATTGGATTGACTGGTTTGATCTCCTTGCAGTCCAAGGAGCTCTCAAAAGTCTTCTCCAACACCACAGTTCAAAAGCATCAATTCTTTGGCACTCAGCCTTCTTTATGGTCCAGCTCTCACATCCATACATGACTACTGGAAAAACCATAGCCTTGACTGGACAGATCTTTATCATCAAAGTAATGTCTCTGCTTTTTAATATACTGTCTAGGTTGGTCATAGCTTTTGCTCCAAGGAACAAGCATCTTTCAATTTCACGGCTGCAGTCACCATCTGCAGTGATTTTGGAGCCCAAGAAAAATAGTCTGTCACTGTTTCCATTGTTTCCCCATCTGTTTGCCATGATGTGATGGTACTGGATGCCATGATCTTCGTTTTTTGATTGTTAAGTTTTAAGCCAGCTTTTTCACTCTACTCTTTCACTTTCATCAAGAGGCTATTTAGTTCCTCTTTGCTTTCTACCATAAGGGTGGTATCATCTGTTTATCTGAGGTTATTGATATTTCTCCCGGCAATCTTGATTCCTTCTTGTGCTTCATCCTGCCCAGAATTATGCATGATGTACTCTGCTTATAAGTTAAATAAGCATGGTGACAATATACAGCCTTGACGTTCTCCTTTCCCGATTTGGAACGAGTCTGTAGTTCCATGTCTGGTTCCGACTGTTGCTTCTTGGCTGTCATACAGATTTCTCAGGATGCAGGTAAGGTGGTCTGGTATTCCATCTCTTAAAGAATTTTCTACAGTTTGTTGTGATCCACACAGTCAAAGGCTCTGGCATTGTCAGTAAAACAGAAATAGATGTTTTTCTGGAATTCTCCTGCTTTTTCAGTGATCCAGTGGATGTTGGCAATTTGATCTCTAGTTCCTCTGCCTTTTCTAAATTCAGCTTGAACATCTAGAAGTTCATAGTTCATGTACTGTTGAAGCCTGGCTTGGAGAATTTTGAGCATTACTTTGCTAGCTTGTGAGATGAATGTAATTGTGCGATAGTTTGAGCGTTCTTTGGCATTGCCTTTCTTTGGGATTGGAATGAAAACTGAGCTTTTCCAGTCTTGTGGCCACTGCTGAGTTTTCCTAATTTGTTGGCATATTGAGTGCCAATAGCATCATCTTTTAGGATTTGAAATAGCTCAACTGGAATTCCATCACCTCCACTAGCTTTGTTCATAGTGATGCTTCCTAAGGCCCGTTTGGCTTCTCATTCCAGCATGTCTGGCTCTAGGTGGGTGATCACACCATTGTGATTATCTGGATCATGAAGATCTTTTTTGTACAGTTCTTCTGTGTATTCTTGCCACCTCTTCTTAATATCTTCTGCTTCTGTTAGGTCCATACCATTTCTGTCCTTTATTGTGTTCATCTTTGCATGAAATGTTCCCTTGGTATCTCTAATTTTCTTGAAGAGATCTCTGGTCTTTTCCATTCTATTTTTTTTTTCTCTAGTTCTTTGCATTGATCACTGAGGAAAGCTTTCTCATCTCTTCTTGCTGTTCTTTGGAACTGTTCATTCAGATGGGAATATCTTACCTTTCTCCTTTGCCTTTAGCTTCTCTTCTTTTCTCAGCTATTTGTAAGGCCTCCTCGCAAACATTTTACCTTTCTGCACTTCTTTTTCTTGGGGATGGTCTTGATCACTGCCTCCTGTACAATTTCATGAACTGTCCATACTTCTTCAGGCACTCTGTCTATCAGATCTAATCCCTTGAATCTATTTGTCACTTCTACTGTATAGTTGTAAGGGATTTGACTTAAGTCATGCCTGAATGGTCTAATGGTTTTCCCTACTTTCTTCAATTTCAATCTGAATTTGGCAATAAGGAGTTCATGATCTGAGCCAGTCAGCTTCTGGTCTTGTTTTTGCTGACTATGAAGAGCTTCTCCATCTTCGGCTGCAAAGAATATAGTCAATGTGATTTTGGTGTTGACCATCTGGTGATGTGCATGTGTAGAGTTGTCTCTTGTGTTGTTGGAAGAGGGTGTTTGCTATGACCAGTGTGTTCTCTTGGCAAAACTCTGTTAGCCTTTGCCCTGCTTCATTCTGTACTCCAAGGCCAAATTTGCCTGTTACTCCAGGTATCTCTTGACTTTCTACTTTTGCTTTCCAGTCCCCTATGATGAAAAAGACCTTTTTTTTTTTTTTTTTTTTTGGTATTAGTTCTAGAAGGTCTTATAGGTCATCATAAAACTGTTCAACTTCAGCTTCTTTGGAATTAGTGGTTGGGGCATAGACTTGAATTACTGTGATATTGAATGGTTTGCCTTGGAAATATACTGAGATCATTCTGTCATTTATGAGATTGCACCCAAGTAGTGCATTTCAAACTCTTTTATTGACTATGATGGATACTTCATTTCTTCCAAGGGATTCTTGCCCAGGGTAGTAGATATAATGTTGATCTGAATTAAATTCGCCTGTTCTGATAGAACTGCCATATGACCCAGCAATCCCACTCCTGGGCATACACACCGAGGAAACCAGAACTGAAAGAGACATGTATACCCCAATGTTCATTGCAGCACTATTTTATAATAGCCAGGACATGGAAGCAACCTAGATACCCATCAGCAGATGAATGGATAAGAAAGCTATGGTACATATACACAATGGAATATTACTCAGTCATTAAAAAGAATTCATTTGAATCAGTTCTAATGATATGGATGAAACTGGAGCCCATTATACAGAGTGAAGTAAGCAGAAAGATAAACACCAATACAGTATACTAATGCATATATATGGAATTTAGAAAGATGGTAACGATAACCCTATATGCAAAACAGAAAAAGAGATACAGATGTATAGAACAGACTTTTGGACTCTATGGGAGAAGGCGAGGGTGGGATGATCTGAGAGAACAGCATTGAAACATGTATATTATCAATTGTGAAACAGATCGCCAGTCCAGGTGGGATGCATGAGACAAGTGCTCGGGGCTGGTGCACTGGGAAGACCCAGAGGGATGGGATGGGGAGGGAGGTGGGAGGGGGGATCGGGATGGGGAACACATGTAAATCCATGGCTGATTCATGTCAATGTATGGCAAAAGCCACTACAATATTGTAAAGTAATTAGCCTCCAACTAATAAAAAAAAAAAAAAAAAAAAAAAAAAAGGAAAAAGAACCTGGGAAAAAAAAAAATTCGCCCATTCCGGTCCATTTTACTTCATTGATTCCTAGAATATCAATTTCAATCTTACCATCTCCTGTTTGACCAATTTACCTTGATTCATGGAACTAATATTCCAGGTTCCTATGCAATATTGTTCTTTATAGCATCGGGCTTTACTTCCATCACCAGTCACATCTACAACTGGGCATTGTTTTTGGTTTGGCTCCAACTCTTTATTCTTTCTGGAGTTATTTCTGCACTCTTCTCGAGTAGCATATTGGCCCATACTGACCTGGAAAGTTTATCTTTCACTGTCATATCTTTTTGCCTTTTCATACTGTTCATGGGTTTCTCCAGGCAAGAATACTGAAGTGGTTTGCCATTCCCTTCTCCAGTGGACCACATTTTGTTAGAACTTTCCACCATGACCCATCTATCTTGGGTGGCCCCACATGGCACATACTACGTAGTTTTGTTGAATGAGACAAGGCTGTGATCCATGTGATCAGTTTGGTTAGTTTTCTGTGATTGTTAGTCATTAGAAGGACTGATGCTGAAGTTGAAGCTCCGATACTTTGGCCAATTGCTGTGAAGAGCTGACTCATTAGAAGAGACCCTGATGCTAGGAAAGATTGAAGGTAGGAAGAGAAGGGGACAACAGAGGATGAGATGGTTGGATGGCATCACTGACTCAGTGGACATGAGTTTGAGTAAACTCTGGGAGATGGTGAAAGACAGGGAAGCCTGGTGTGCTGCAGTCTGTGGGGTCACAAAGAGTTGGACATTACTGAGCAACTGAATAGCAACAACAAAATTTGAAGAGTTAAGATGATTGAACAACTGACACTCTCATGCACAGCTTATGAGAATGTAAAATGGAAGACATTCTGGCAGTTTCTTATAAAATTAAGCATACATGTAACATATGACCCCAACATTCCACTTCTAAATACCCGGGATAAATGAAATAATATGTTCACTCAAACTTTTGTGCCAATGTCCTCAGCCCCTTTATTTTAAATAGCCCCAAACTGGAAACTACTTGAATGCCTTAATGTTTAATGGATACAAAAAGTGTCATATATCTGTACAGTGGGTTACTACTTAGCAATAGAAAGGGATGGACTAGAGATACGTGTAATGACATGGATGAATCTCAGAATAATTATTCTGAGTAAAAGAAGCGAGAGCCAAATAAAAGTGTATGTACATCATGTGAAATGCCAGGCTGGATGAAGCACAAGCTGGAATCAAGATTGCTGGGAGAAATATCAATAACCTTGGATATGCAGATGATGCCACCCTTATTGTAGAAAGGAAAGAAGAACTAAAGAGCCTCTTGATGAAGGTGAAAGAGGAGAGTGAAAAAATTGGCTTAAAACTCAACAGTCAGAAAATTAAGATCGTGGCATCTGGTCCCATCACTTCGTGGCAAATAGATGGGGAAACAGTAGCAGACTTTATTACTTTATTTCCTTGGGCTCCAAAATCACTGCAGATGTTGACTGCAGCCATGAAATTAAGAGATGCTTACTCCTTGGGAGAAAAGTTATGACCAACCTAGACAGCATATTGAAAAGCAGAGACATTACTTTGCCAATAAAGGTTAGTCTAGTCAAGGCTCTGGTTTTTCCAGTAGTCATGTATGGATGTGAGAATTGGATTATAAAGAAAGCTGAGTGCCGTAGAATTGACACTTTTGAACTGTGGTGTTGGAGAAGACTCTTGAGAGTCCCTTGGACTGCAAGGAGATCCAACCAGTCCATCCTAAAGGAGATCAGTCCTGGGTGTTCATTGGAAGGACTGATGCTGAAGCTGAAACTCCAATACTTTGGCCACCTGATGCAAAGAACTGACACATTGGAAAAGACCCTGATTGCTGGGAAATATTGAGGGCGGGAGGAGAAGGGGATGACAGAGGATGAGATGGTTGGATGGCATCACCGACTCAATAGACATGAGTTAGAGCAAGCTCCGGGAGTTGGTGATGGACAGGTGAGCCTGGCATGTTGCAGACCATGGAGTCACAAAGAGTCGGACACGACTGAGGAATTGAACTGAACTGAATGTGATTTTTTTCCCATTTTTATTAGTTGGAGGCTAATTACTTTACAATATTGTAGTGGTTTTTGAATGTGATTTTATTTATAAAAAATTCTAGAAATATGAACAGACTGATATGACATCATTGATCCAACCATAGATGAATCAGTGGTTGTCTAGAGCCAGTGGGATTGACTGTGGTGATGGTTTCTTGATGTGTACATAGACCTAAATTTGTCAACCCGTGTACTTTCAATATATCTACTGTATTGCACATCAATCATACCTCAATAAAGTTGCTTTAAAAATAGAAGATAGCCAATCCATTAGGGAAAAAAAGGGCCAGAGGCTATAAACTTAGGCAAAACTAAACTATGGAAGTCAGGAAATAGTGTGTGTGAGGGGCAATGGGAAGTTGGGTGATAATGTTGATTTCTCAATTTGGGTGCTGGCTTCAAGAGTGTGTTTACTGTTGGAAATTCATTCAGTGGAACACTTGTGATTTGTGCATATTTCTGTATTTGTGTTATTGCCTCCTTTTTTTCTTTTCTTGTTTTTTTTTTTAGAAAAAGCTTATGAAAAGCAGTTATATATACATCTGTGTTCACGGTGCAGAACTCTGTGACAGGTTTGCAGCTCTCTTTCAGGGTAAAGTCTCTGCCACTCTTAGCTAGGGATGAGTCCTCTCATTGTGCAGGTGGTAGAAAAATGTCCTCAGAAGTTTCTCAGAAAGCTGTTTATTATTTTTATAAGTGAAGGATGTGCCGATTTTAGCTTCAAAGAAATCAGCAACCTCTTCCAGACAGGAAATTGCTGGGGAAATGAAATTAGATTGTTGAGAATGTTAGTGCAGTTAGATTCCAGCGGGGTGGAGCCTTGGAGTGCTGGCCAATTTGCCTGTTCAGCTCTTGTGCTTCTTCTCTGAGAACTGCCTGCCTTCCCAAGCCCACCAGGGTAGATTCTTTGGTTGTGGTTGCACTCTCTGATGCTCTTGCCTGGGATGACAGCTGATGGTACCACTTGATGTATGGAAAAACAATCGATAAGCCAATCAGATTCACTCTTGAAGAATTTGGATTGGAGACTGAGACTTTAATTAGTTAAAGGTTCCTGAAGCTGGGAGGTCTAGCCACTCTCCAGGAAGGAGAAATGAGATGTCTATTGAGGGAGAGATTAAATCTCCCTCAGAAGTACGAGAAAGGGAGAGATAATTCTGGTTTCAGCTTCTCCAGGGCCACCCTGGAGTTCTTGCCCTTGGAATCCATTAGATTCTATGCATTAAATTAAAACTTTCCTTTTTTTAAAATTAATATTTAATATAACCTGAGTGGTTTCTCTTCCTTGTATCCAGAGGATTCCTGTCTAAGACACGTGGCAAGTAATCTCAGTAAAAATCTGGTTTGTGGTGGCAGAAGGGAAGAGTCGGATCATATAGAATCTTCCAAGTTGTGGCAGTGAAACTTCCAAGTGGTCCAAGCTTCTCCATATCAGGAATTCCTCCTGAGAAACCCACTCTGTCTCTGCTTGACCACCACAAGTCTTTTTTTACTCCTCCTTTCCTGCCTTCCTCCAACAGGTGTCTACTGAGTATCCACTGTTGGCCAGGCACTGCTGTGGGTACTTGGGATTAAGCAAACCAAAAAAAAAAAAATTAATAAACAGCAAAATCCTCTGTCTTCAAGGAGCTTACATTCAAATGAGGAGCAACAGAAGGTAAAACTTTTACGTAATATTTTAGAAGGTGATATCTCCTATGAGAAAAAGAGAGTGAGTAGGTCCATTGTGGGGCTTCCTTGGTGGCTCAGTCGGTAAAGAATCCACCTTCAGTGCAGGAGGCACAGGAGACCTGAGTTTGCTCCCTGTCCCCTGGAGAAGGGCATGGCAGCTCACTCCAGAATCCCCAGACTCAAGGATTTTGACTCTTTGAACTGGCGGGGGAAATGTTGCTGGATGCTGAGCAGACAGACATACTCTGACTTATGTTTTAACACAAGTTAAAGACATACTCTGGCTTCTGTTTTGAGAACAGATTATAGGAGGGAAAAGGCTAGATTCAGGGACATTGTGATTACTTTTAAGGCAGCCAATATTACTGAATTAAAATCTGTGTTCTTATCAGTTTTACCCACTGTTCTCAACTCTGTCTGAAGCATTTGAAAATTTGATTCTGTTTCTTTTTGAAAATGCTTTATCTGGTTATAAAACTAACCATATAGAGACTTCCCTGGTGGTCCAGTGGTTAAGACTCCTTGTCACCAAGGCAGGGGGCATAAGTTTGATCCCTGATCAGGAAACAAAGATCCCACATGCTTTATGGCACAGCTGAAAGATCAAAAGAAGAAAAAAAGAAAGAAAAACTAAACATATTATGTTCCTGGCAGGATAATTGGGAAACTCACAAAAAAGAATCACCCAGTGTATTACCTCCAAATGGAACCACATTTTCGTTTTTATATAGCATTCTAAGCTTTCCACTGTGCACTCTTGCCAAGTCACTTTAGTGCTGTCTGACTCTTTGCAACCTGTAGCCCACCAGGCTCCTCTGACCATGGTGGGATTCTCCAGGCAAGAATACTGGAGAGGATTGCCATGTCCTCCTCCAGGGTATCTTCCCCACCCAGGGCTTGAACCGTCTCTTACATCTCCTATATTGGCAGGCAGGTTTACATAATTTTAATCGCTTCCCCCAATAATTCTCCAGCAATTTGAAGGAAGACATTCATATTTTTTCCTTAAGTATTTCATTTCCAGGCCAGGGTATCTTATTTTGGGGTTCATCAATGTATTCCAAGGTTCTAGAAATCTCTTGAAAGCATAAGCAAAGTTGTGTGTGTGTTTGTGTAAAGGAAAACATGTTTCTCCAACTTTTCAAAGGGGCTTTGACATCACAGTAAGTTAAAAAGTGATACAAAACATTTTGAGTATTTGCCTGCCCCATCTCAGTCCATAGAGGACGGTTTATTTATTTATTTATTGCCTGTTCCACATGGCTTGGGGGAATCTCAGTTTCCTGACCAGGGATCAAACCTGGGTTGGCAGTGAAATTGCGGCATCCTAACCACTGGACCACTAGGGAATTTCCCATAGGCATGGGTTTCTAGCAGCCATGTTTGTCTGACGTGTTGATACTCCATGCCCTTGACCACAGTTGATAGGGATGGTAGGCATTCCACGCTAAGCCAAGTTCTGCTGGGAACATGGAGCTGGGATGGAGACAAAGTCAGTTTCTGACAAGTAGACTAGAGAGATTGGAGAAAGTTGTCTCATACAGACAGAGAAGAATGAAACAGACGGAGGAGCATAGAGCTGGTACTGCCAAGCCTTCCAGTGACATTTCGTTTCCTGGCCTGAGCCCTTCCTAAAGCTCAGCTGGTATCCCTAGCCCTGGATTTTCTGAGGCTCTTCTGTTTCTAGGGGTGATATTCAAAATATTTAAAGCCAGTATGCTATGGGAACCTATGAATCAGAGCAGATGCCAGAGATAAACAACTAGCAGAGCTGTACCTGTGTCTCTCATCTGAATGGCAGCCCTGTCTATCATTAGGATTTGTGACCCTCCTCTTGCCTAAGCCAGCTGAGTTTTCTGATGAGCCAAAGGAGTTTTAGGGATGTCCCTAAAACTGGTAGTCCAGTGGCTAGGACTCTGAGCTCCCAATGCAGGGGGGCCTGGGTTTGATCCTTGGGCAGGGAACTAGATCCCACATGCCACAACTAAGACCTGGTGTAGCCAAATAAATAAATAAATAATTTTTTAAAAGTTTTAACAGATAAGAGAGCCACTGCTCAGGCTAAACAGTTGGTGCAACAGTTCCCTGTGCAGTGGACAGCCCAGATCTCCCCATGCTGGTCTGCTTTCCTGGAATTATCTGTGGTTGGTAATGTCCCCCTTGTAGAACGGAGGTCACAACAAGAGTAGTCAGCTGTTGCCTGACCAGTTGAAGCTGAGTCTACGGAGATTATTGCCTGGCGTGATTTGGACACAATCCTATTAATGCAGCCCACAAGAAGATTAGCTTTTAGAGCAGCTAAGTCACGTCACACTGAACTTAAGATCCACAAAACACCCCGTATCTTCACATAAAATAGTCAAGCCATTTTTTCCATCATCTATATTAATGAGATGGTATTTGGAATTCAAACTCATGGCTGTTAAATCTCATTCTGTTGCTCTCGAATCAGCCTTCCAGCCTCTCAAGAGCTTTTTAAAGTCTCCATCACATTCGCCATCCCTCCTCGATTTGTGTCATCCACACATTTGAAAACATTGTTCTATTGTACTCTAGCATGCTTAGGCTTGTCTGAAGCTCAGTCTGGGGAGCATAGCCAGTGACTAGAGTTTCAACTGGGTATCATATGTTGCCCAGTTTCTAGAAGGCTGGACTGTGGTCAGACAGCCGAGTCAGCAGCAGATATTTTTGTAAAAGGTACTGAGATGGGAATGTTAGAAATTTGTAGCCAGGGACAAAACTGAATCACAAACCACATGGAATAACTGGAACTTGGGGCAACTACAGATAGAAATTTCAGTAAAACAGGAGGGAAGTTTGGAGAATCCAGTTTTCTTTACAGAGTACTCAGCCTAGAACGGCTTTTGTCTGCATGAATGAATGACTTTTGCTGCCTGATTGTCCTCATTGACCTCGTTACCTTGGAGAAAGCCTCTCCCTCACCTCCACCTTCCTCCAAACTGCTTGGTAGAAATACTGAGGGACTTACCTGGTGGTTCAGTGGCTAAGACTATGCACTCCCAATGCAGGGGACCCAGGTTCAATCTCTGGTCAGGAAACTAGGTCCTATGTACCACAACTAAGACAGTGCAACCAAATAAATATTTTTAAAAGAAATGAATTAATAAAATAAAAATGCTGATCCAGATAGCACCAAAGACAGAGCCACTAAAGACTAGGTTATTACTAGACCTATAAATCTGCAAAGAGCCAGGCTCAGGAAGCATGAAAGAAAAGGAGATGCCAAATCTAAATAGCAACTAGAATCCAAAGTGCAAGTCTGGTAAGGGGGTGCACAGAAGACCCCAACAGTGTTTGGTTGCCATGGAGATGCTTGTCAGCTCTTTCACCTCAGACTTCCAAACTCCCTGGTTTAAAAAGTGTGATTTCTGAAACCCAGTGCCTAGCTATGAGAATGTTAGTTGCTCAGTTGTGTCCAACTCTTTTTTGACTCCGTGGACTATGGCCAGCCAGGCTCCTCTGTTCATGAAGTTCTCCAGGCAAGAATACTGGAGTGGGTTGCCATTCCCTTCTCCAGGGGATTGTCCCAACCCAGGGATTGAACCCACGTCTCCTGCATTGCAGGCAGATTCTTTATCTTCTGAGCCACCAGAGAAGCCCAATGTCTATCTATGTTCATTGTCAAAATTATTTTTGTGCAAGTTATAGCTGATAATTTAGCCATATGTTTTATTGTGGACTTTCTTTCATTTTTTATGAGAATGTTAACTCCAGAGATTTTCTCAATGATAAACAATGATGTATTTATCTGGAAACATTTACAGCTTTGAATTCCTGGGTAAGGGATTAATGATCTTCAAATTATTAGTTGCATGACAAAAAGTTGAAGTTGGCCATGAGCAGAGGCTGAAACAAAAACCATAGTTACTATCTTATTATAATTGTGGGCCATTTTGAATCAATAAAAATGAAGTTAAAATGTTTAAAATCTGTATACAACTTGGCAGTTTCCAAAAATGGCACTGCTTTCTAGCCAATGTTTTTTCCTCTTATTTCATACCTTAAGAATTTTCATACAATTATTGTAAAAATGTATGCAGTTTTGTACTGGAGAATGAAACTATTATAACCCATGCATACTTTTACAGAGTTTTTTTACATATTTTTTTCTAATGTCATTTAAATATAAGCACTAATGTATTATTCTGACTTCCCAGATTGCTCAGTGGGTAAAGAGCATGTTTAGCATGTCTCCACCTACAATGCAGGAGATGCATGTTTGATTCCTGGGTCAAGAAGGTCCCCTGGAGAAGGGAATGGCAACCCACTCCAATATTCTTGCCTGGAGAATCCCGTGGATAGAGGAGTCTGGCAGGCTATAGTCCATAAGGGTCACAAAGAGTCAGACATGGTTAAAGTGACTGAGCACACACATATTTGTATTCCAACCAAGAAACTTCTTTGTCCCCTTTCTTTTATCCTGCCCTTAACTCCCCTGGTGGTTCAGACAGTAAAGAGCCCGTCTGCAATGCAAGAGACCTGGGTTTGATCCCTGGATTGGGTAGATCCCTGGAGAAGGGATTAACAACCCGCTCCAGTATTCTTGCCCAGAGAATTCCATGGACAGAGGAGCCTGATGGGCTACAGACCATGGGGTAAGAGTTGGACATGACTGACTGACCAACACTTTCAATTTTAGATACTTAAAAAATATCAGTAAATTGATAGAAACTTATACATTAACAACAGTATAAAAAGAGAACATTCAGTGAAGACCCTTAGTCCACTTTCTCTGGTGCAGAAGTGGGAGCTCTGAGGCCTGGTTGAGATGGTCGTCACTGCAAAGAACCACATGCCCTACTGTGATAAGGTGAGATGTGGCCACTGTACACCCATTCAGCAGCCCCTGTTCCTTAGAGAAACCAGGGGGCCTTTACAGTGCTGACATCATTTTCTCTCCCTGCAGTGGGATTGTTCAGTTCAGTCGCTCAGTCATGTCCAACTCTTTGCAACCCCATGGACTGCAGTACGCCAGGCCTCCCTGTCAATCACCAACTCCTGGAGCATACTCAGACTCATGTCCATTGAGTCAGTGATTCCAGCCAACCATCTCATCCTCTGTTGTCCCCTTCTCCTCCCACCTTCAATCTTTCCCAGCATCAGGGTCTTCCCAGATGAGTCAGTTCTTCCCATCAGATGGGCAAAGTATTGGAGTTTCAGCTTCAGCATCAGTTCTTCCAATGAATATTCAGGACTGATTTCCTTTAGGATGGACTGGTTGGATTTCCTTGCAGTCCAAGGGATACTCAAAAGAGTCTTCTCCAACACCACAGTTCAAAAGCATCAATTCTTCTGCTCTCAGCTCTCTTTACAGTCCAACCCTCACATCTGTACATGATTACTGGGAAAACCATACCTTTGACTAGATGGACATTTGCTGTCAAAGTAATGTCTCTGCTTTTTAATATGCTGTCTAGGTTGGTCATGACTTTTCTTCCAAGGAGTAAGCGTCTTTTAATTTCATGGTTGCAGTCACCAGCTGCAGTGATCTTGGAGCCCCCCAAAATAAAGCCTGTCACTGTTTCCATTGTTGCCCCATCTATTTGCCATGAAGTGATGGGACCAAATGCCATGATCTTCGTTTTCGGAATGTTGAGTTTTAAGCCAACTTTTTCACTCTCCTCTTTCACTTTCATCAAGAGGCACTTTAGCTCTTCTTCACTTTCTGCCATAAGGGTGGTGTCATCTGCATATCTGAGGTTATTGATACTTCTCCCGACAATCTTGATTCCAGCTTGTGCTTCATCCAGCTGAGCATTTCTTATGATGTACTCTGCATATAAGTTAAATAATCAGGGTGACAATATACATCCTTCACGTACTCCTTTCCTGATTTGGAACCAGTTTGTTGTTCCATGTCCAGTTCTAACTGTTGTTTCCTGACCTGCATACAGATTTCTCAGGAGGCAGGTAAGGTGGTCTGGTATTCCCATCTCTTAAAAAATTTTCCACAGTTTGTTGTGATCCACACAGTCAAAGACTTTGGCACAGTCAATAAAGCAGAAGTAGATGTTTTTCTGGAACTCCCTTGCTTTTTCAGTGATCCAGTGGATGCTGGCAATTTGTTCTCTGATTCCTTTGCCTTTTCTAAATCTGGCTTGAACATCTGGAAGTTCATGGTTCACATACTGTTGAAGCCTGGCTTGGAGAATTTTTTTTAATTTCTTTTTTTTAAAATTTATTTTAATTGTAGGCTAATTACTTTACAGTATTGTGGTGGTTATTGCCATACATTCACATGAATCAGTCATGGTTGTACATGTGTCCCCCATCCTGAACCCTCCTCCCCCTCCCTCCCTGTCCCATCCGTCAGGGTCATTCCAGTGCACCAGCCCTGAGCACCCTGTCTCATGCATCAAACCTGGACTGGTGATCTATTTCACATATGATAATATACATGTTTCAATGCTATTCTCTCAAATCATCCCATCCTCGCGTTCTCCCACTGAGTCCAAAAGTCTGTTCTTTACATTTGTGTCTCTTTTGCTGTCTCGCATATAGGGTCATCGTTACCATCTTTCTAAATTCCATATATATGCGTAAATATACTGTATTGGTATTTTTCTTTCTGACTTACTTCACTCTGTATAATAGGCTCCAGTTTCATCCACCTCATTAGAACTGATTCAAATGCATTCTTTTTAATAGTTGAGTAATATTCCATTGTGTATATGTACCACGGCTTTCTTATCCATTCATCTGCCGATGGACATCTAGGTTGCTTCCACGTCCTGGCTATTATAAACAGTGCTACGATGAACAATGGGGTGCACGTGTCTCTTTCAGATCTGGTTTCCTTGGTGTGTATGCCCAGCAGAGGGATTGCTGGGTCATATGGCAGTTCTATTTCCAGTTTTTTAAGGAATCTCCACACTGTTCTCCATAGTGGCTGTACTAGTTTGCATTCCCACCAACAGTGTAAGAGGGTTCCTTTTCCTCTGCACCCTCTCCAGCATTTATTGTTTGTAGACTTTTTGATTGCACTGGCTTGGAGAATTTTGAGCATTACTTTACTAACATGTGAGATGAGTGTAATTGTGAAATACTTTGAGCGTTCTTTGGCATTGCCTTTCTTTGAGATTGGAATGAAAACCGACCTTCTCCAGTCCTGTGGCCACTGCTGAGTTTTCCAAATTTGCTGGCATGTTGAGTGCAGCACTTTCACAGCATCATCTTTTAGGATTTGAAGTAGCTCAACTGGAATTCCATCACCCCCACTAGCTTTGTTCATAGTGATGCTTCCTAAGGCCCATTTGGCTTCACATTCCAGGATGTCTGGCTCTAGGTGAGTGATCACACCATCGTGATTATCTGTCTTGTGAAGATCTTTTTTGTATAGTTCTTCTGTGTGTTCTTGCCACCTCTTCTTAATATCCTCTGCTTCTGTTAGGTCCATACCATTTCTGTCCTTTATTGTGTTCATCTTTGCATGAAATGTTCCCTTGGTATCTCCAATTTTCTTGAAGAGATCTCTAGTCTTTCCCATTCTGTTGTTTTCTTCTATTTTTTTGCATTATTCATCTAAGAAGGCTTTCTTATTGCTCCTTGCTATTGTCTGGAACTCCACATTCAGTTGGGTGTGTCTGTCCCTTTGTCCCTTGCTTTTCACTTCTTTCCTCAGCTATTTGTAAAGCCTCCTCAAATAACTACTTTGCCTACTTGCACTTCTTTTTCTTGGGGATGATCTTCATCCGTGCCTCCTGTACAATGTCATGAACCTCTGTCCATAGTTCTTCAGGCATTCTGTCTATCAGATCTAATCCCTTGAATCTTTCTCAGTTCCATTGTATAGAGATTTGATTTAAGTCATACCTGAATGGTCTAGTGGTTTTCTGTACTTTCTTCAATTTAAATCTGAATTTGGCAATAAGGAATTCATGATCTGAGCCACAGTCAGCTCCTGGTCTTGTTTTTGCTGACTGTATAGAGCTTCTCTGTATTTTTCTGGAAATAATGTAGTCAATCTGATTTCGGTATTGACCATCTGGTGATGTCCATGTGTAGAGTCTTCTTTTGTGTTATTGGAAGAGGGTGTTTGCTATGAGCAGTGCGTTCTCCTGGCAAAGCTCTGTTAGCCTTTGCCCTGCTTCGTTTTGTACTCCAAGGCCAAATTTGCCTGTTACTCCAGGTATTTGGAGAAAGAAATGGCAACCCACTCCAGTACTCTTGCCTCGAAAATCCCATGGACAGAGGAGCCTGGTAGGCTACAGTCTATGGGGTCGCAAAGAGTCAGACACAACTGAGCGACTTCACTCACTTCATATTTTTTCACTGGAGAAGGAAATGGCAACCCACTCCAGTATTCTTGCCTGGAGAATCCCATGGACAGAGCAGCCTGGTGGGCCATGGTCCATGGGGTCGCAGAGAATTGGACACGACTGGAGTGACTAAGCATGCACTCCAGGTATTTCTTGACTTCCTACTTTTGCATCCCAGTCCCCTATAATGAAAAGAACATCTTTTTAGGGTGTTAGTTCTAGAAGGTCTTGTAGGTCTTGATAGAACTGTTCAACTTCAGCTCCTTCATCATTACTGGTTGGGGCATAGACTTGGATTACTGTGATATTGAATGGTTTGCCTTGGAAACGAACAGAGATAATTCTGTCATTTTTGAGATTGCATCCAAGTATTGCATTTCAGACTCATTTTTGTTGACTATGATGGCTACTTCATTTCTTCTAAGGGATTCTTGCCCACAGTATTAGATATAATGGTCATCTGAGTTAAATTCACCCATTCCAGTCCATTTTAGTTCACTGATTCTTAAAACGTTGACGTTTACTCTTGCCATCTCCAGTTTGACCACTTCCAATTTGCCTTGATTCCTCGACCTAACATTCCAGTTTCCTATGCAGTATTGCTCTTTACAGCATCGGACTTTACTTCCATCACCAGTCACATCCACAGCTGGGTGTTGTTTTTGCTTTGGCTCCGTCTCTTCATTCTTTCTGGAGTTATTTCTCCGCTGATTTCCAGTAGCATATTGGGCACCTACCGACCTGGGGAGTTCATCTTTCAGTGTCCTATCTTTTTGTCTTTTCATACTGTTCATGGGATTCTCAAGGCAAGAATACTGCAGTGGTTTGCCATTCCCTTCTCCTGTGGACCATGTTTTGTCAGAATTCTCCACCATGACCCGTCTGTCCTGGTTGGCCCTACAAGGCATGGCTCATAGTTTCATTGAGTTAGACAAGGCTGTGATCCATGTGATCAAACTGGTTAGTTTTCCGTGATTGAGTTTTCAGTGTGTTTGCCCTCTGATGGAGAAGGATTAAGAAGCTTATGGAAGCTTCCTGATGGGAAAGACTGACTGAGGGGGAAACTGGTTTTGTTCTGATGGGCGGAGCCATGCTCAGTAAATCTTCAATCCAATTTTCTGTTGAAGGGTGGAGCTATGTTCCCTCCCTGTTGTTTACCTGGGGCCAAATTTTGGTGGAGTTAATGACATAATGGCGACCTCCTTCATAAAGTCCCATGCAGGCATTGCTAGACCCTGCGGCAGGCCATTGCCTGCAGGGGATAAGGTAGTTTTTATTTTTCTCCCAAGTTCAAAGTGTAGTAGCCCAGGCTTCAGGTTATTAGTCGGTTGGTTTAGAGGAATATACCACTTGGAGATTCCAACTCAAATTTCTAGGAAACACAGTTTAGCTTTTGCTATCTCTGCCATGCAGAAGCTTAGAGTCCAGTAGAGTTCATCTGTAAGTCATCTAAGATTTAAAGGGTATAAATAGTGGGCAAGTGTTGGGAGAGGTCCATCTGCTCCTTGAGTGATGTGTTCATGTGGTGTCCACCATGCTTGTCGCTTTTGCATAGAGATGGCCACTAAGATGTCCTTCATTTCTAAAGGTCTGCCTGGTTCCTTTAGGTCCTGTAAATCTCTTGGATACTCCCATGCTGTGCCTGGAAAGCCCTGGAATTATTCAGCTTCCTTCTTGCCAACCTGAGATTAAAAGTGTGATGTTCTGGTCCTTATCCACTCAGGCCCGTCTTCAGAGAGCTTCTCTGGGGGCTTACTTCTCCCTGGAGCCCTGTGCAGTGAGCATACCACAGATGCCTGTGGCTTCCAGACCCCGCACCTCTCAGAGGTCTCGCTCCCTCCCCAGGCTTCTGCCTGAAAACAGGTGGAGAAACACTCTGACTTGCCTGATGTCTTTTGGCTGAGGACTGCTTCCTCCTCCTCTCCCCACCCAGTCCCGGGGGATCCTCTGTTAGTCTTTCCTCACTTTGATCTCATTTTAAAAATCACTCTGGAAATTTCATCAGTGGGACACAAAACCAGAGATTTCTTTTGTTTCTGCTTCCTTTCCTGTGGCCAGGTCTGACTGTGTGCTTAAATGAGGTGGGGGGAGGAAAGAAGTAGGAAAACCCAGAGGTAAAATAGTAGTTGAGGTTTGAAAACTGCAACTGTAAGACAGGAAGGCCATAAAGACCAACTGCAGAAAGACCAGGACAAGCTTTTATGTTCTAAGAAGTGTTCAGAGAAAGGGAGAAATTAGTGTTAACTATAGAGGGGGTGTGGGCTCCCCGGGTGGCTCAGATGGTAAAGAATCTGCCTGCCGTGTGAGACCTGGGTTCGATCCCTGGGTCGGGAAGATTCCCTGGAGAAGGGAATGGCTACCCACTCCAGTATTCTTGCCTGGAGAATTCCATGGACAGAGAAGCCTGGGGGTCTATGGTCCATGGGGTTACAAAGAGTCAGATACAACTGAGCGACTAACATTTTCCATAGAGTGGGCATAGGCTTCATGGAAGAGGTAGAATCTAAGCTGGACTTTGATGGATGGTTACAATGTGGGCAGATAAGAGATCAGAATCCTACATTCTAGGTGGAGAGAATAATTATCCTCAAGGCCCAGATGCAGGAAGATGAGGATAGGGACCATTGATAAGGAAGTCTGGAAAGATTCTGCAGAGCTTTGAATCCCAGGTAAGGAGAACAGTTTTAATATGAGGAACAGTAGGGGCTTTCCCTGGCAGCCCAATGGTTAGACTCCGCCCTGCCACTGCAGGAGGCACAGGTTCACTCCCTGGTTGGGGAACTAAGATCTGACATCTCTTGGCCCCTCTGGGTGATTGTTCTTTTTCTCTGAGCCCCAGGTCCTTTCCATCTTCAAGCCTGTGTGAAGGTTAAATTAGGGAACAAGGGCTCCAGAGACCAGAGCAGCTTGTAGAAATCCATTCCCCTCATCCTCCTTAGAAAGAGAATTCTGATTTTATTTGGAAAGGCAAAGTGCCTGGCTAAAAGCCTACCTTTCCTAGCGCATTTGGCACCTGGCTGTGATCATGTGACTGATGGTTCAGCTAATGAAGTGTGAACAGAAATTGTTAGTTGAGACTCTGAGAAGATTCCTTCCAGAAGACAGACAGCTGTCTGTGATGCGCATATAATGGCTGAGTTCCATCTTTTCTTACGAAGTGACCATGAGGAAGGAAACAATGTGATGAGGAGGACCAAGCAAAGAGGAGAGGAGTAGAGATCCTGATTCCCTGGTGATTGTGAGCCTCCATATTTGCCCTGGGCTGCCCTCTATTTCTCTGAAAGGGAGAGGGAGGGAAATAGGGAGGGGAAAGGGGAGAGGAAGTGAGAGATGGAGCAAGAAAAACAAAGAGGATATATCTTCTATTTTGTTTAAACCATTATTTCAAATCCCTATTATCAACAACCAAACAAAATTCCTAACAACAGTTAGGAGGCCTCCCCCAAGCCTCCAACCACTTAGCCTAGAGAGATGGCCTTTTTTTTTTTTTTTTTTTTGCCTTGAGGCCTGTGGGATCTTAATTCCTTGACCAGGTATGGAACTTGTGCCCTCTATGTGGAAGCATGAAGTCTTAACCACTGGACCACCAGGGAAGTCCCAAGATGGCCCTTTTAAATATGTAAGAGACAACTTCTGGAAGGATTAGGCAGGCACTCTGCTAAACCCTTGGCATGATTGTTGTTGTCGTTCAGTCACTAAGCTGTGTCCAACTCTTTGGGACCCCGTGAACAGCAGCACGCCAGGCTTACCTGTCCTTCACTGTCTCCATGAGTTTGCTCAGACTCATGTCCACTGAGTCAGTGATGCCATCCAACCATCTCATCCTCTCTTGCCCCCTTCTTCCCTCATCCTCAGTCTTTCCCAGCATCAGAGTTTATTCCAATGAGTGGGCTGTTCGCATCAGGTGGCCAAAATATTGGAGCTTCAACTTCAGCATCAGTCCTTCCAATGAATATTCAGGACTGATTTCTTTTAGGATTGACTGATTTGATCTCCTTGCAGTCCAAGGTACTCTCAAGAGTCTTCTCCAGCACCACAATTCAAAAGTATCAACTCTTTGGCACTCAGCCTTCTTTATGGTCCAACTCTCACATCCATACATGACCACTGGAAAAACCATAGCTTTGACTAGATGTACCTTTGTTGCATATTATGTGGCATGATTAGCTTGTGTAATTTTTGTAATAATCCTATGATTTTTATTATTATTTTCATTTTACAGATAAAGAAACAGAGGCTGTGGAACTTGTCCAAGGTTATAGAGTCAAAAAGTGGTAGAGCTGTGATTCAAAATCAGTTCTGTCTGCTCCTAGAGCTCATGTTTTTGTTTTTGTGTTTTTAATTTTAAATTGTATTACTTTAAAAAAAATTTGGCTGTACTAGGTCTTCACTGCAGCACACAGGCTTCTCTAGTTGTGGTGCTCGGGCTTAGGTGCCCTGTGGCATGTGGGATCTTAGTTCCCCAACCAGGATTAAACTCATGTCCCCTTCATTGGAAGGTGAATTTTAACAGACTGGACCACCAGGGAAATCCCTAGAGCTCATGCTTTGATCTCTATAACCAGGGGTGTGCTACCGTCAAAGATCTTGCTTTGATATTTATCATTAATCTAGATCAAGGAGAAGAAAAGACAACTTGTCTTAAGAGATGACCCGGCATGTTTGACCATTGTATTTCATACAGATTAAGTAGACCCTTTTGATTAGCCACTTGGTTTATGCCCTCCTGATCATGCTGAGAGTTTATTGTAAAGAGAGCTGAGGACCAGCCCCTCCATCTGGTCAGTCCAAGTCTGAGTTAAAGGAAAGGTCCTAGACTTTCTTCCCTTTCCACCTCCTCACTAGAACACTGAGATCTTGCTGCACCATTGTTTTGAGAGTGACAACAGCTTGTAGGTGCAAATCTAAACAGAAACCTAAACCCTAGGATTAAACCTTATGATACTGAAATGAAAGGGAGAGGTTTTCTTTTCTAAAACTCCAGGAGGTTTTTTTGCGGGGGGGTGGCGGGGGATGTGGTATGTGTACGTGGTCTTCACTAGTTGTGGAGTATGGGCTCTAGAGCACGTGGACTCAGTAGTTGAGGCGCACAGGCTCCCTAGTTACGGCTCTTGGGTCTAGTTGCCCAGAGACATGTGGGATCTTATTTCCCTGAGAAGTGATCAAATCCACATCCCCTGCATTGCAAGGTAGTTTGTTAACCACCAGCCCACCAGGTCCCTCTAGGAGTTTTTGAGATGGCAGATGGGCCTGGTCAGGGTCCCAAACCTCCTAGTTCCCAGGAGGTTTCCTGTAGAGTGAAATGTCTCTGAAGGAGTGTGAGGGACAGGCTGCAGTGTTCTGGGGAACCTCAGTGGTAAATCCAAGAGAGGCCTGTCTGAGCAGATTTGCTGGCGCCTCAAGGCAAGGGGCAGAGCTCTGAGTCCAGGCATATAAGACATGTGTTTTAGTTTTCTGGACTTCCCTGGTGGCTCAGACAATAGAGAATCTGCCTGTAACACAAGAAGCCTGGGTTCCATCCCTGGGTCGGGAAGATCCCCGTTGGGTTCCTCTGGCTCCTGTAAAACAGGACCACACGTCAGACTGCTTAAAACAGCAGAATTGCATTGTCTCACAGATATGGAGGCCAGGAGTTGGAGATTAAATTGTCAGCAGGGCTTTTCGCCCTCTGAAGTCTCTGGAGAAGGCTCTCTCCTGGCTTCTGGTACCTTAGGTATTCCTTGTCTTGAGAATGGCCATCTTTTCCTTGAATCTCTCCACTTCATTAACCCTCTCTGATGGTCTGCCCCTGTGTCCAAATTTCCCCTTTTTAGAAGGACACCAGTCATATTGGATTAATGTCCACCTTTATGGCTTCATCTTAACTTGACTACTTCTGCAAAGACTTTCTCCAAACAAGGTCACATTCTGAGTTACTGGAAGTTAGAACTTTAACACATTTTTTTGGGAGACATAATTCAACCCACAACAGGATGGAATTCAGATTAGAGAAACAGATGTAGGAGCAAAGACAGAAGGAACCAGAAGGTTAAAAGGCCAGGAATTCTCGGGAAAACTTTCGGAGGCCCTGAACTCATACAAGCTATAACTCTGGGAGTTCAAACCAAGTTTACCTAAATCTCCAAGGATTAGGGCAGCTTTCCTATGAGATCTGGACTGCAGAAGAACAGGAAGAGTCAAGGACACTGCCTGCCGGAAGGGAACACCCTCTTTGATGGAGCTGTAAGAATCCTCACCCCATAGGGTGGATTCTCTGTGTGCCGGAAGCCCATCTCACAATGCAATTTCCAAGTATTTTTTTTTTAATATTGATGTTAAGGTGCCTTTCCAGCTGCCACCAGGAAACATTAAGCTAAATATCATTTTGCATCGTGTTACAACAACATCATTAAAATACAGAGTTGGGAAGAACAATATAGCTGATGGATTTGTACTTGCACGAGTAGAAGGGAATCTTGAAAATACAGAGTTGAAAAATAATTGGTTTTTCTTTAATGCTGTCTAAGTAGAGGGTGGTATTTCTAGGTCAACAGTGTCAAGTCATTGCCCCCAATGGAAGTAGTTAGGTTTATTCTTCCCAGTGTCCCTGCCGCTTCTGCTCCCAGTGACTCTCAGCTGAGCTGCTGAGCTCTCCCCATGTGGCTCACTCGGTCCCAGATACTCCCCAGAATGGTTCTAACTTGAGGCAGGAATCATTTCAATAGCCCCAGATTTCCCTGTAACCAGCGAAGGATTGCGATTCAGCTCTCTTGCAGGTTTATTGCAAATATAATATCCAAGCTCCGGCTCTGCGCTGCACATCTGAGCTGACCACTCATTTTCCTGGTTTGTAGTTGCTCATCCAAGGGGCTCTCACCCTCAGTATGGGGATATTGCCTTCAGAGTTGAATTTATGCCCCTCCCCGCCCCCCACAACACACACATATGCTTCCCACTCCTCCCTCCTTTATAAACCCATTTGGAAGAACGATGCATCTATCTTGGCTTTCACTGTGAGTTCCTACCCAAGTCATTTATTTAATCCTTTGGTCCTGTAGTCAACTCTGGGACCCAGCTTTTTCCTGGCTATTTCCTTCTTCCTAATGACCAGGGCCATGTGAGTTCTAAGATGCTATGGCATCTGTGGCTATGCTGTGACTAGTTTAGGGCACTTAACCTAGATTCCCTGTTGCCGTGTGACCTCATCTATTGGAATTCCTGTTAGTTCCTCCAGGACTTGTTCTTGATCTGAGAATGGAGAGCATCTTCTTCTTATATTTGTTCTCTTATACCTGGCTTTGGTGAGTTGATCCAGCTCAAGGATTATCAAACTTTTTCTGGGAAAGACTATATAGCAAATGTTTAGGCTTTGCAAGCTGTATGGTTTCTGTTGCAATCACTCAACTCTACTGTTGTGAACCAATGGGCATGATTGTATACCAATAAATCTTTATTTATAAGAACAGGTAATGGGTTGGATTTGGCCCAAGGGGCATAGTTTGCTGATCACCTAGTCTGGTCTATAGCTTGTCTCTTTATTACCTCATTTTCCACTTTCTTTCCCCTTTTTCCTGTACCATCCTCCTCCTCCCTTATATTGTTGCAAGTAGAGCACCATGCCTTAATATCAAGTTCTAAGATAGGACTCTATTTGCCACTGGTTATATAAATAAAAATTAGTTTGTGTACTTGAGTAGCAAGTCTAAATTTCAGTGTCCACAGATGCTTCTTAGAGGAGGCACATAGATTAGGGTCAGAGATGGTTCATACTTTAATCAGATGCTGTTTAGGCAGTTTCTGCTGTTCCTTTTCTAGGAACTAGGACCGTGCCTTTGCTTATCTTATATAATCTGGGTGGTAGTACCATTAGTGATCTTAGTCACTCTTCTAAGTGACTAATATTAGTCACTAATAATATCCAGTATTGTCCAATATCTACTAATAATATTCAGTTCAGTTCAGTTCAGTCGCTCAGTCGTGTCTGACTCTCTGCAGCCCCATGGACTGCAGCACGCCAGGCCTCCCTGTCCATCACCAACTCCCGGAGCCTACTCAAACTCATGTCTGTTGTGTCAGTGATGCCACCCAACCATCTCATCTTCTGTCGTCCCCTTCTCCTCCTGCCCTCAATCTTTCCCAGCATCAGGGTCTCCAATACTATTCCTGACGTATTCCCTGAGTAGCTTCAGCTATAGCTGCAGCATACTTAGGGAGGATATAATCCCTTCAAAATGTAGGGAATGAATTTTTACCAAGAATTTGTACTAGATGACATCTCAGACCCAGTTCTGGGCAGTAGTGTTTGGACAAAGTCATCTTGGGGCATTTAGGAAAGACTTTTTCTCCATGGTAAGAAAGAGAGACATGAGGAGAAATCAGTTTCCTTCTCTTCCCTCTCTTGTTTGTCCTTGTACAAGAATAATATTTTTATAGTTCTTGTACCCATCCTGGTAGCACGAGGGGAGACATGATCAATATTTTGATGGTGGCAGAAAGAAAAACTGAAGTTTATCTGATTATGGGGTGCTGTCCCATCCTGTGGTGTAGAGTATATCCTCCATATTAACTTTTTAAAAATTTTATTTTATTGAAGTATAATTGATTTACAGCATTGTGTTAATTTCTGCTATACAAGAAAGTGATTCAGTTATCCATATATATATATATATATACATATATATATTCTTTTCCATTATAGTTTATCACAGAATATTGACTATAGTTCCCTGTGCTATACAGTAGGACCTTATTGTTTATCTAGTCTATGTATATTCCTCCCTATTAACTTTTAGAAAATCTAAATGATTCCAAATCCTGAAAGACATCTGGCCTCAAGGGTTTTGGATAATAGATTCCATACCTGCACTATAATCTCTATCCTGCATGGGGAAATAAAAATCCCATTTCTAGGGTGAGTAGTACCCCCACGACCCAGGAAAGCCTATTTTTCATATGCTAACAAAGAGGCAGCCTTTCTGTTTGCAGCATCTCCCCAGAGTCTTCACCTCACTGAGCTCAAGTCTATGAAAGGAAGGAAATTCCTGGCTACTCCCCGTGAGAATTCAGTGGTGGCTTCTTCCTCAATATACATTTGTTTTTATGAAGAAAACCCCATACAAGGGTATAACTAGCTAAAAGTCTCCTTCCTTCTTCAACATATGGTGGAGGAATGCACTGGAGCTATGTGGAGGCAGAGATCAGTTCTGTCGCTGACCCTGTGCAAATCAAACTGAAGTGTGTAGTGATAATATGCGACTTATCATGAAACTTCTCATGTCAACAGATCTCCCCATTTGACCATAAAGAGCCCCATATCTGCTTGGCTGATAAAATCTGTTTGAATCAGGCCTATGTGCTTTGGGTGGCCCACAGCAAACCTCTAAGGGTGGTAAATTGCATCTTTGGAAAGGCAGGCTTTTTGGAACTGTGTCTGCATCCAAACTCCAGGGGATTTCAATGCAAAGGGATTTGCAAGGTTTGCGTTTTTCATTCATTAAGGCTGTGTTGCTGCCAAAGTTCTCTTCCTGTTAGTCATCCAGGGAGGAGGGCTCAACACAGCGGGCTGTGTCATAAATTATTGTGAGGCTCAGGGCAGCCCAAATGGGATACCAAGGGGGCCATAGATCTTGGCACAGGTTTTGTGAACAAATTCTGAGAAATCCAAATGTATTGAAAAATCACATGTTTACAGAGGAATGAAAGACTCAGGCTATCTTTAAATTCAGCAAGCCAAGAATTAAGCTTGTCTTTTATCTATACCAGTAGGCAGAACCCAAAATTAGATGACTGTGAATACTCTATTTTTGTGTCATTCCATAGAAACGTTCCTCCAGTTTAATGATTCTTTTGTCTTGGTCTGTGGTTCTTAACCTTTTTATTTTTTTAGACATACATTTTTTTGTGGATCCCTTTGAGAATCTAAAGAAAGCTTTGGGCCTTCTGACCAGAAATTGTCCACAAATACACACACAATTATATATACAATTTCAGAAGCTTTATGGGTCCTCCGAGGTTCATCCATAACCCTCAGTTAAGAATCTCTGCTTTTGACACTAGAAGCTCCTTGATGATAACGATTATGTCTAATCGTTATGTCTAATTATATCTAATCTGCATAACATCTCTTCTATTCATGCCTAACACCCCGTTTCATACTCAGAAATTCTAGTTAGTGTCTCCTGACATGAACTTACAGTAATAAAGCTCCTTTCTATTTTTTACAGTATTCATTGAAAACATATGAAGTATTTATTAGATTAAAAATACAAATCTTGGGACTTCCCTGGTGGTCCAGTGGTTAAGACTTCATGCTTCCACTGCAAGGGGTGTGGGTTCAATCCATGGTTGCAGAACTAATATCCCACATGCCCCGGCAGTGTAGCTAAAAAATGAATAATAAATAAAAATTAAAATGCAAGTCTCCTTTTAAGTAAGTTCTGGAACGTGTCATTATATTCCCTTGATACAGAAAAAAATTATAAAGGAGAATTACTTCCTCTGTAGCTCTAAATTGCTCTGAAACAAATTTATACATGGGCAAAATTGGAAATGGAATTGCTGCTGCTGAGAATTGCCCACTAGCTGTCTACCTTCTTCATGTGGACTTTTAAATTAAGGAGCCTCTCCATAGCCTCTCCAGAGCTATGGGGTAAAATGTCCTTGCAGGCACTGATGTGAGCAGCTCCAGGGGGCGCCACGCACACATATGACAACGCTGAGCGGAGTCCTCATACACTAGTGGTAATGACCGCCATTGTTGAGTTCTCACTGTCAGTTTGAGCTCAGGCTTTCCTGACTTCAAGACCCTGCCCTTAACTACTGCACTTGTCTTTTTTCCTTTGTACTTGCTAATTTGGGCTTCCCAGGTGGCTCAGTGGGAAAGAATCTGCCTGCCGACACAGGAAATGTGGGTTCGATCCCTGGGTGGAGAAGATCCCCTGGAGAAGGAAATGGCAACCCACTCCAGTATTCTTAGTCTGGGAAATTCCATGGACAGAGGAACCTGGCAGTCACAGTCTAAGGGCTCTCAAAAGAGTTAGATATGACTTAGTGACTAAACCGGAGAAGGCAGTGCCACCCCACTCCAGTCCTCTTGCCGGGAAAATCCCATGGATGGAGGAGCCTGGTAGGCTGCAGTCCATGGGGTCGCTAAGAGTTGGACACGACTGAGCAACTTCACTTTCACTTTTCACTTTCATGCATTGGAGAAGGAAATGGCAACCCACTCCAGTGTTCCTGCCTGGAGAATCCCAGGGACGGGGGAGCCTGGTGGGCTGCCGTCTGTGGGGTCGCACAGAGTTGGATACGACTGAAGTGACTTAGCAGCAGCAGCAGCAGTGACTAAGCAACTCGCTAATTTGCCAAAGAAGATCAGGGTAGGGGAACAGATGGGGACAAGGTCTATTATCCTTCCTCCCATCCTAGGGAAGAATTCCCAGATGTGTCTGAGGAGCTTCTGGGCATTGACACTTCCAGGCGTACCAGCCAGCATGCCGCCTGCCATGGGGTGTGATGTGTGGGCATGGTACCTTTGTGAACAGCTCTTATTATTGGAGAAGAACTGAAGGTACTTTGGAAGAACTAAGGATCGTATAGGGTGGCCCCTGGGGAAACTGAAGCAACTTAACATGGTCTTGGGGCCCTTTGGCTTCTCTTCCAGCCACTATCACTTGGGGAACACCCCCTTTTTCATAGGTGAAAGCACATTGATGTGGGGGGGCTGGGGCATTTTCTCACTCATGGTAAGAAAGTGGCAGAGTGTGTTGTAAAGGCTTTTTTAAAAAGTCTTATTTTATATTGGAACTTAGCTGATTAACAGTGTTGTGTTAGTTTCAGGTACACAGCAGAGTGATTGAGCTATCCATATACATGTGTCTGTTCTTTAAATTCTTTTCCCATTGAGATTCTTACAGAGTCTTGAGCAGAGTTTCCTGTGCTGTTTAGTAGGTCCGTGATGCTGTACAGGCGTTTGTTGCCAGGTAACAAAGGCAGGGGGCGCATGGGAAGAGGGGCTCATGTTGAGGTTGGGAAATTCAGTCCTGAGCCAGATGGTGTTGTGGGGTGAGGGTGCAGGGCTGCCAGAGGGGCACACCTGTGGACTAGCTAAAAAGAAAATGATTTCTCCTCTCTTGGGTTTGATTTATCTAGAAGCCACCCCTGAGGATGCCTGGTTGGATAAAGATTCTTCCTCTGGTCTGAGAGCACTGACCCTGTCGTGGGGGTCTCCCAGGTCTGCATCCTAAACCTCTAGTTGACCTTTTCCCTGGGAAAACTAACAAGTTGTGATTCTACCAAAATCTGGACCAATTAGAGAAGCTGAAGAAGAAGAAATAGATACCATCCAATTCTCTATTTCCAAGCTAGATCTTAGATAATGAAATCGAAGTGAAAAAGTGAAAATCGCTCAGTCGGGTCCCACTCTTTGTGAACTCATGGACTACATAATCCATGGAATTCTTCAGGCCAGGATACTAGAGTGGATAGCCTTTCCCTTTGTATCATTTAAGAACATTTCTCTGGGTTCAATTCCAGGGATGGAACCCAGGTCTCCCGCATTGCAGGCGGATTCTTTACCAGCTGAACCACAGGGGAAGCCCAAGAATACTGGCGTGGGTAGCCTATCCCTTCTCCGGCAGATCTTCCCGACCAAGGAATCAAACCAGGGTGTCCTGCATTGCAGGCGGATTCTTTACCCATTGAGCTACCAGGGAAACCCAACGACCCTAGCATTTATGCCTTAACAAAGAGGGGGACTGGAAGAGAGTTACTTGGCTGGAACCAAGGTTGGTGAAGCTCACAGGATGGTGGGAGGGGGGTGAAGGAAGAGAAGGGTGGTAGGGTTGGAACACACTACACAGAAATGTCCAGGATAGAAGCAGGGAAGCCAAGGGTGAGCCTTTCCTTAACCTCACATCGCTCCTGGACAGGGGCCGAAGTCTGCTGGAAGCCTCGCACTGACTTCTCCTCCTGCTCCGTGGGTCAGGCCATTTGGGAGCTCTCGCCCTCTGGGTACAGCAGGCTTGGCCCCTGACCCCCGCTGGGCAGTGGTACTTGTGGGAAGAACAGCCACAGCAGCAGGACTTGGGTGAGGCTGCCTGGTAGGGGAATGTCTGCATTGCAACCAGAGCTTCTAAATTGGCTCAGTGGTAAAGAATTCGCCTGCCAATGCAGGAGACCTGGGCTCCATTCCTGGGTTGGGAAGATCCCCTGGAGGAGGGAATGGCAACCCACTCCAGTATTCTTGCCTGGAGAATTCCATGACCAGAGGAGCCTGATGGAGCCCAGTCCATGGGGTCTTGATCGGATAAGACTTAGCAATAAGTCATGTCATAAATAACAAGTTACTCAGTAGAATTAAAATGTCCCAAGGGTAATCAGGCACTGTTAATAAGCTGAACAAAGAGAATCTTTCCTGATTGCTACCTAAGTCAATGTTTGTTTGTTTTTTTAATCTTTATTTCGGATTAAATTATTTCCATAATTAAGGGTAAAGCAAACATATTTCCTTGGGTCCATTATTTTAGGTGATTATGATTTCCATGAACATTGGAAATCCTGAGTATCATTTGAATATTTGCCTGCATGCTTGTGGGAAGCTTCTGTAGCCTTTTCTTGGTAGTAAGTCCAGTTTTTCTAAATTCTTCCCTTTCTTTCAGGTATTCCATTTTGCACTCTTCATAAATGGCTGGATCAGCCATTAGCGGTTAGACATTCTTGCAATGCAGAATTTTCTTTCTGGCGTTTTACTGCCATAAGGATTCCAGAGACCTTGCAACATTTAGTGAAATGTTAAACTTGTTCAGAACATCTCTCAGGCCTTTTCCCTCATTATTTTAGGGATCAAAACATCTTTCCCAACATGTCTGAGATGCTGCTCTGTGGAGTCGAGCCCAGATTGGGGTTAAAAAATTAGGTCTGTCTATATACCATTGCTTAGAGGAGACTACAAAGCCACAGGATACTAGAGTCTGTTGCTGGAGCTCCCCACTGTGAAAAAGTCACAAATGAACTGTAATTGTTTTGGACTAGACATAAAGACATGATGTAGAGATTGACCTTCAAGGCCACAATGCAAGTATATGTGGGGGATGAGCAAACAGTTCCAGTTATTGAAATTCTAGCCTCCTGGTACTTCTTGTTCTGCATGGTGAGCAGTGGCCTCTGCCCACTCTTACTTCTCTAGACCAGCATTCTCACCTCTATTCAGGATCACAAATAACTACAGGGAATGGGTAAGAATGATCCGCTGAATTTCATACTCAAAGCAAGGCTGGAAAGAGCCCTGGAAGATGGGAAGTATTTAAAAAGGATCCTTCTTTAGGATGGTACTGATGAACCTATTTGCAGGGCGGCAATGGAGATGCAGACCTGTGGACACAGTGGGGGAAGGAGAGAGTGGGATGAACTGAGAGAGTAGCATTGAAACATATACATTATCATCTGTAAAATGGATAGCCAGTGGGAATTTTCTGTATGATGCAGGGTGCCTAAACCCTGTGCTCTGAGACAACCTAGAAGGGTTGGAGTGGGAGGTGGGAGGGCGGTTCTCGAAGGAGGGGACGTGTGTTTACGTGCAGCTGATTCATGTTGATGTATGGCAGAAACCAACACAACATTGTAAAGCAATTATCCTCCAATTAAAAAAGAAAAAAAAGCCTAAAAATAAAAGGCTCCTCTTTTCTAAGGGGGAAATTAGAGAATATTCCAGGTTTATGTCTCATCTTCACCCTTCCTCAGTTTTCTTCTCACTTTCATTCAGTATCACACCAGTTGAATAGCTTCTGTGCTCAAGACATTGTGCCAAGCATCACTACAGATGCAAGGATGGGTGAGCCATGGATCCCTTTCTGGTGGGAGTTCTAGGAGGGGGCCAATGACAGTTCTTGACACAAATAACTGTGATAGAAGGCCCATTTGGTAAATCCAAAGATAGTGCTTGTGTGGCTCAAATAGGGAGAAATGTGTCCCCCTTGAGAAGGGTCAGGAAAGACATTTTGAAGAAAGCAACATTTGCAATGGGCCCTGAGAAATGAGTAGCATTTAATTAGTGGGAGGAAAATTGAGGGTTGGATGAGTGTATCTGGAGGAGGAAACAGTCGAGCAAAGGCCCAAGGACAGGGGACCTGGTAAGGACTCAGAGGTAGGTAGGTAGGAGCATGGTGTGTGTGTGTGGGTGTGTGTGTGTGTGCGCGAGCGCGTGTGTGTGCATGTGCTAAAGTGTATGACATGTACAGAAGAGGCCTAGGAGCAATACTCTGTTCTTCTGATATCACTGATATAGTACTGAAGCTTCAATACTTTGACCATCTGATACAAAGAGTCAACTCATTGGAAAAGACCCTGATGCTGTGAAAGATTGAGGACAGGAGGGGAAGGGGGTGACAAAGGATGAGATGGTTGGATGGCATCACTGACTCAATGGACATGAGTTTGAGTAAACTCCGGGAGATGGTGAAGGGCAGGGAAGCCTAGTGTGCTGCAATCCACGGGGTCGCAAAGAGTCAGACATGACTCAGCAACTCAACAACAACAACAACAACAGCATACCACATCCCTAGAGCAGAGGTCTTTCAGAACCAGTGATTGAACAGAATATATATTAGGTGATAAAGGGCAAATGGCAGAGTTTCCTATCTGTGTTTCCTATGTTCTACCAACATATATCTATGTTTCCTCTTCCCACTATTTATATTTCTCCCTCCTTTTATTCCCAGCTATTATAGGAAGCAAATTTGGCCTTCCACATCAGTAAAGGCATCCATGCTGCTTCAGAAGATATAGCATTGAATTTTTAAACACACAGGCAATTTTTCCTTAAAAGTAAGTGAAAGAAAACCTGGTGTAGCTTTGGCTTCACAAGTAAACACTCAGTTTAACATTTCAGTTTCTCAAAATTGCTCTGGCTGTCTAGCTGTGTGTGCTCTGATGCTAATAAGCAAGACAGGTCTTACCAGCTATTCAACAATCCCAAGCAAGTAACATGTCTGAACAGAACATATTTTGACTACTTTGCATAAAAAATTAAAAGTTTGGTGACCTAATATTTTGGTTACATAAATATTGATATTTAATGAAATATTTGGGGGCAGAAACAACACCATTCAACTCTTCTAGAATTTGAGGAAGTCTCATGGCTACCCTGACTCCAGAGGGTTTACTTGGCATGATGTCGTTCCTAGGTGGAAGTGTTCATGAAAAGATTTAATCTGTTTATTTGAGTGAAAACAACAGCAGCGGGAAGGTTCACTGAGTCAAAACCTGGTCACATTAACCAGATTTGACAGACTTTCATATGGTTGATGTCTGGGCAAGCAGTCCCCTAACTGCTTGGGAAATGTGAAAAGTGGGTGAGTCGGGAAGGAAAATCTCTCCCAGCTCATAGAATTCCCCATGTAACATTAGAAATTCACCGAAAGCTCTAAAATACAGATCTCTCTTGGAAGAGTTGACCTCATTTGTCATTCAAGCGGTACAAATTGCTCAGATGCATTGTACTCTCATTTCACAAGTTGAGCCAGGGTATGTGGAGGCATTGGAAATATTGGTAAGAGGTTGATGTTTGGAAGGGAAGGATTCATTTTTAAGATGTTTGTCTCTCTGAGATGTTGGCCTCTCTTATGTACGTACTTGGCTGAGCCTGGTTTTAGTTGCAGGATGAGAAACCTTTTCTAGTTGCAGCAGGTGAATTTTTAGTTGGGGCACATGAAGTCTTAGTTGTGGCATGTGGGGGTCTAGTTCCCTGACCAGGGATTCAACCTGGGCCCCCTGCATTGGGAGCACAGTCTTAGCCACTGGACCACCAGCAAAGTCCCTAGATGATTTTGTTCTGTTTTTCTTGTAGAGGAGACCCTAGTAGTATTTCCTGGTCTTTATGACTGAATGTGAGACCTCATCAGAGTTCTGGAAAACTCCAGGAGCTGGAAGGGAGCTCTGGTAGAGGAGATGATGCAGGCCCTGGGTGGAAGGAGAGGGAGGCTGGGAGATGGGAAGGTTGTAAACCTAATATTACCTACTTCAAAATATTGCCCAAGGACCTAGTAGTAGGAATCACTCCTTGACATTGATAAAAACCTGCTTACTGCCTGTTTTCTACTCAATGTATGAATTGCTTTAAATAAATATTGTAGACCTGTTTTGAATTTTTCCTCTCCCTGTAGATAATTAGAGGGATCTAGTAGGCAACTCATTACTTTGGAGTGAAACAGTCTCTGGTCCTTATCCTAGTTCTGTCAATCATGTGCTGTGAAATGCTGGGCATATTACTTGACCTCTCTGAGCACCCTTTTCCCCTATGTGTAACAGAAGAGGCAATAGTCTCTGTCTTGCAGGTTTAACATGAGAACTAAATAAGAAAATGTATGTTAAAAAAATCTGTGCAGGATACTGTCAGTACATACTATATACATACTATATTTCTTTTCCATAGTGCTTCATTTCATTTTGGAATTCTGGAAGGACAGTCTCTCAGTGAAGAGCTGGCAGGGCACTGGGTTATTCTTTTTTTAATGTCTTTTTTTTTTTTTGCTGTGCTGAGGAGCATGTGGGATCTTAGTTCCCCGACCAAGGATCTCACCTGTGCCCCCTGCATTGGCATCTTAACCCCTGGGCCACCAGGGAAATCCTTGCACTGGGTTATTCTTGATAGGGTCCTCCAGCTCTCAGCTACAGCCCACACCTCCCAGGCTGAAGCTGACTCATTCTCTCAGGGGACCTGGGAGCAGAAGAAGAAATGGACTTGGGTTCAGTGCCAACTAGAGCAGAGCCTTTCCAGAGCTGTCCCAAGCCCAAGGCGTTTCCCTGGAGCCGGACCAGCGCTGAATGGAAGGGGCCTGGCTTTGCTGCGTTTGGCTTGCATTCGAGTTTCCAACGAACCCTACCAGTGTCCTGCCAGACATGAGATGCTGCACCCTTTTCCCTCAAAGCTGTTTACGGTAATTAATCAAGGCATTTTGGAGCAGGAAATCTTCATGGAGAGGCTGTTTCCCACAGACATTCCAGCCTGGAACACATCTTCCAGGCTCAAAATATTTTACAAGTTCTCGTCCCTACAACTTTATAAATTACTGTTCAAGCTGGAAACAGTTGATAATTTATACATGTTTCTTAATTGAATGTCATTTGAGGTGAAAAAAATCAATCATTAGCCCAGCAACCATCCACTAAGTTGTAGAATTAACCCCAGCCTCTCTTATCTGCGTGGTGAAAGTACTTTCGGAAACTATAGGCCTAAAGAGAAAAAATAACTGGGGAGGTACCATGTGTGCGTGTGTTGATTTGTTTTTGTGCCTGATTCTCTGGAAGGGTGAAATAAAACTTCTGAAAGAATAGTTTATGGTAATTTGCAAAATGTAGTTTGTCTGACATAGGAGACTATGAACCTTGAGAGTGACACATCTAAACTTAATCTGGCTCCCCCACAAAAAGGAAGAACAGTCACTGGGCCTTCACGCTAAGGAGTGGAGTTTCTGGGGGAGGGGCTAGGAGGTTAGCATTTTCTTCTTACTGCTCAAAGTCCCCTTAGGATTTCCCTGGTGGCTCAGATGGTAAAGAATCTGTCTGCAATGCAGGAGACATAGATTCGATACCTGAATCGGGAAGATTCGGAGAAGATCCACTTGGAGAAGATCCACTCAAGAAGGGAATGGCAATCCTCCCTTGCCTGGAGAATCCCATGGACAGAGGCTACAGTCCATGGGATTATAAAGCGTAGGACATGACTGAGCAATTAACACTTGCAGAGTCCCCTTTAAGAGGCAAGGAGGACTTACTCTGCTCTTCAGATGGTCTTTTCAATTTTATTTTCCTTTTCTCCCCCTGTGTGGCGTGTTTAAAGTGATGGGACTGAGTTAGCCGGTCATTGGAAAGGCCCCTTGGGCCTTTGGAAGTTCTGGGATAAAAGTCCCTGGGAAAGGGAGGCACAGGCCTGGTTCTTGTTCTGGTGCAAAAACACACTCTTGCCTCAAATTTATCTTGTCTCCTCCTGTTCTGGAAATGGAGAATCCTGGGGACAAGGTTTGAGGGGGTCTATCAGAGTGATCCTCAAAATGTGGTGTCCAGACCAGGTACCTCAGCATCACTTGGGAGCTTGAAAGAAAGGCCAGAGTCCTCAGGCCCCCCACCCCCCGCCCCCAGATCTGCTGAATCAGAATCTACGTGCGTAGAGCCCAGGAGGGTTTCCCATGTGGCTCAGTGGTAAAGAACCTGCCTGCCAACGCAGGAGACGTGGGTTCGATCCTTGGGTCGGGAAGATCCCTTGGAGAAGGAAATGGCAACCCACTCCCGTATTCTTGCCTGGGAAATCCTATGAACAGAGGAGCCTGGCGGGCTACAGTCCATGGGGTCGCAAAGAGTCGTATACAGCTGAGCGACTAAACAACAACAATAAGAGCCCAGTAACCCAGGTCGTAAAAAGCCCTCAAGGTTTTCCTAGTTCAGATTAAAATTGGAGACTGCTGGCCTTGGAAAGCCTATTTCCAGGCTAAGTCTTAACAAGGCACAGCTGGAAGGGGCTTTGCCTGCCGGGCTCATGGAGAAGGACAGATCCGGAGTCAGAAGCCCCGTAGCTTATAGAGCACGTGGGTCCGAATGACTCTGTCCTGTTGGACCTGCAGCAACTGTAAGTACCTTTGAGGAATCAGGTTTTTGAATCAACCTGCTTCTTGAATATTGGAGCTAATATTAGTTAATGAGCTGGTACATTGACAGGGCCTGAAAGTTACTGGATAAATAGGCCTAAAGAAAATGTAACATTCACCATAGGTAGCCAACAAGGGATAAGGCTGGATAATGGAGGCCAAAGTTTTCATTATTTTTAGTCGTGTTTTCAAAGAGAAGGAGTATTTCTTGTTCATTGCGCGCTGTTGTTTGTTTTATGGGGCGGGGAGGCCTACAAAGGTAAGCGAGGTTGAAGGGACTCAGTGCTGGCACCTACCATCTATATGGCCTGAAGCAAGTTGCTTAACCTCTGAGACTTATTTTCATTGTGTATGAAATAGATTAATACAGAGTTCTCAGCACTGGTATAAGGTTAGAGATTCCAGGTAACCCCACTGATATGCCTTAATGAAGGCGGGTCAATAGATCACCCAGAAAGAATGGATTTCTCTTTGGCTTTGGAGGCATCCTGTGTTTCCTTTCTTCTTAAAGATTCATCTTCCTAATTCTTTGCTTAAACCGAGATGAAGATTCCCTTCTATGGTAGGAAGGATTCCGTTGTATGTGGGAATGAACCTTTGTGGCTGGAGTTTGCCAAGGAGACATGCCAGCCTTTTGCAGATGACTGGGAGTTGGCTTGGAGAAGGACATGGCACCCCACTCCAGTATTCTCGCCTGGAGAATCCCATGGACAGAGGAACCTGGTAGGCTGCAGTTCATGGGGTCACAAAGAGTCAGATACGACTGTGCGACTTCACTTTTACTTTTCACTTTCATGCATTAGAGAAGGAAATGGCAACCCACTCTAGTGTTTTTGCCTGGAGAATCCCAGGGACAGAGGAGCCTGGTGGGCTACTGTCTATGGGGTCGCATGGAGTCGGACACGACTGAAGCGACTTAGCAGCAGCAGCAGCAGGGAGTTGGCTGCTAAATGTTGGTCTGTTCCAAGGTCATAAGTCATTGGAAATACTGCGCATGTGTGCTCAGTGACGTCTGATTCTTTTCGACCCCATGGACTGTAGCCCACTGTCCATGGAATTTCCCAGGCAAGAATACTGGACAGGGTTGCCATTTCCTCCTCCAGGGAATCTTCCTGATCCAGAGTTTGAAGCCACATCTCCTGCATTGGCAGGAGGATTCTTTACCACTGAGCCACCTGGGAAGCTGGAAATCATGTGTATACTTGTTTATGTACCAGTTCTAGGTGCACTCTGCGTACTTGATGGAGGGCAAGCAGAGCAACGCAGAGTGACTGGGAGATAAGTCTGTGCTCAGGCAACAAGGCAGGCCCAGCTTGGGAGGTGGGGCAGAGAGGACTCCCTTGCCTTGATGGAGGCTGGTTCTGATAAAGCTACACCAGTGACTACTCCAGAGACACCTTGGGTAAAACACAAGGGTTGTTGCACCTTGATTTTTTCATCTGCAAAATAGTGATATAGCCTGGGCCTTGCATCACATTGCCCTGAGAATTAAATGAGATGAATTTATATAGCCAGCCCATGATAGACTACTTTCTACCAGAGTCTCTCAATCCTACTGGCCTTCAGTATTTTTCATGATTTGGTGTCTCCCTATTTTCTCCCAGAAAAGCACCATTTTCAATCTGTAAAGCGTAAGAATAGGTGATTTCCATCTGATATGTCACACTATGATCTGCCAAAAAGAAAATATCTTTATTGGCTAGGGGAACTAGCTAAATACTTTCTCATCTTCATACTCCAGAGCACAGCAATAGCCTGGTCTTCCTTTCTCTCTCTTTCTCTCTCCCTTTCTTTCTCTGTTTCTCTCTCTCATTCTTTTGAGGCATGCTAGATTCTGAATACAGTCATGAACCCAGGAAAACTCCCAAGGTTTTCAGGCCCTCATTCTGCTCCAGTGTTGAAACAGAGAAAGGGTAGAATCAGGACCTCTGCAAACATCCTCACACCTGTTTTTTGTTTTTTTTTTTCTCAGTCATTCTCTTAATTTTGTTGAGGGTAACTTTGTTTTTTTTTTTCTTAAAACATATTAAATCAAGATTTTCCTTGATGGTTGTTTTTCAGCCAGTGCCATGTTAACTTGCTTCTTTATACTTTCTGTTCTTTCACACAAACTAGAGACTATGGTGAAATGGCAGCATGGTGATGAGGAAATTCCACATGCTCTCAAGTTCAGTAGGCCTGGGTTCAGTTGACTCAAAAGTCTGAATGTCACCTGTGATTTCAGACAAATCACTTAACCTCTCTGACCTTTAATTCCCTTATCTATAAAAGGAAGAAAATAAAGGACGCCTATTTCATAGGACGTTGTCTCTGTTAAGATGGCTAAAGGACTTTGCACAAGGTGAGCAATAAACAGGATAGCTGTGACGAAATCCTAGCCCTGGAGATGATAACATTCCTCTGAAAGTTTTTTAAATTTTTATTTATTTTTCATTGCTAGTTCTTGGTTGCTTCACGTGGGCTTTCTTTACTTGTGAGCGGGAGCTACTCGTTGCCGTGGCTTCTCTCGTTGCAGGGCACAGGCTCTCGGCGCGCGGGCTTCTATAGTTGGGCACAGGGGCTCAGTAGTTGCAGCCAGTGGGCTCTAAGCACAAGTTCAGTAATTGTGGTCCACGGTCTTACTTGCTCTGTGGAATATGGAATCTTTCCGGACCAGGGTTTGAACCCATGTCCCCTGCATTGATAGACAGATTCTTATCCACTCAGCCACCCGGGAAGTCTCCGCTGAAATTTTAACAAAAGTTGAGCTCTTCACCAGTCAGTCCTAAAGGAAATCAACCCTGAATATTCATTGGAAGGACTGATGTTGAAGCTCCAATACTTCGGCCACCTGATGTGAAAGAGCTGATTGATTGGAACGACCCTGATGCTGGGAAAGAGAGAAGGCAGGAGAAGGAGATGACAGAGGACGAGATGGTTGGATGGCATCGTCGACCCAATGGACATGAATTTGAGCAAACTCTGGGAGATGGTGGATTACAGGGAAATCTGGCATGCTGCAGTCCAAAGAGTTGGACATGACTGAGTGACTGAACAGCTTCACCATTACCCTTGAGGCATTCTTCTCCTTTTGTACACAAGGAATGGAGGCCCAGAGAGGTGAATATGATCAGAGGTATGAATCTAGAGAGAAAAAAAACCAGGATTCAGCCCAGATTTTTTGGGACCCTAAATTTACAGCTCCTTTTACACCATCCCAGCTGCCCTCTCATGATAAAAACTTAATTCTCTGTGGTACAATGAGACCCAAAATTGTGAATGCCAAAAACAGATGCATGTGCCTCTTTAAAGCACTGATTACCTTCTGCCTCACAGGATAATTACTTATGCATATGCAATAGCTTATCTGTTAGCCTATGCAAAAAAAAAAAAAAAGTCGAAGCAGAGCCTAACTGTGGGTGGTCTCGTATTCTCCATAGAATCAACACAGGACCTTGGAGCCAGTGTGTCCTCAATGTATATTCACTGAATAATATCGAGCTGAGTGATGGAGACTTACACCCAGCTTTGTGTAATAGTTACACCAGCTTGCCAGCCTGTTTCTCTTGCGTGTCTTGCAGAGTTTGGTTTAAAAATAATTTCTTACACCTGTCTCTGGTATCAAACTGCTTGAGGTGGTTTATTGCTCCAATTAATCTGTACCTGACTTCGCTGACTCACCTGGGGAGAGCAACAAGTTCACACACCAATGTGAGTGAGGAAGAGGGAGGGGACAGGCTTTTTGTAAATTATCAAGACACAGGCACTGACACAGCAAAGGACGTCTATGCAAATATGTTCTGTTTAATAAATCAGTTAACAGAAGTCCATGTTGCAATCATTTTCAAGCAGTGCTGTGGCAAAAATTAATGAAGTTGTGGGACTTATCAGATAATAACATTGAAAAGTACTTGTCTGCTCGGCTCAGTCATCCTGCAGGCTCCTCATCCCACCTGATCCTGTGCGCAAGCAGCTCTGCTCTTAATGACGGATTTAAACTATCAGTGATTTTGCGTGTTCAGTTATAGGGTTGTTTCTGGTTCATTTCATGCTGTACAGACTTGCTCTCTTTGAGTGTGAGTTAGTTTCAGAAATGACTTAGTGACACCAGGGAGGAGAAGACCAATCAGACAGAAGCAGTCCACTCAGGGATTTAGCGCAGCACAAGGGAAAATTGATCATGATAATTCAGTCTTAGTGGATGTATTTTCAGAACTAACCAATTCGAGGAATAAATTAGGGTCTCAGGGGAATAAGTTAGGGACTTGTGAAGTTTCCACCGAGGTGGGCACAGTGGCAGTCAGGGTCACAGGCTTGGTACTCGGGAGTCATCATTTTCTTTTTGCAGTTTAGTGACTGCTTTTTTAGGTGTTCCCTGGTGGCTCAGAAGGTAAAGAATCTGCCTGCAATGCTGGAGACCCAGGTTCAATCCCTGGGTCAGAAGGCTCCTCTGGAGAAGGCAATGGCAACCCACTCCAGTATTTTTGCCTGGAGAATTCCATGGACAGAGAAGCTTGTAGTCCATGGGGTCCCAAAACAGTCAGATACAACTGAGCAATTAACACTCTCACTGTGGCTGGACACTATTATGTAAGCTCATTGACTGCTTTATGCCTTGGTTTGTTCGCTTGGGACAGTGGTTCTCAACTGGGACCGTTTTGCCCCCCTGCAGACCACATGGCAATGAGTGGAGACAGTTTTTCGGTTGGCACCAGCAGGGGAAGGATAGTGGTACTCCTGACATCTAGTGGGTAGAGGTCAGAGAGGTTGCTAAACAACCCTTATAGCCTAGGGTGGCCCCCACAGCAAAGAATTATCCAGTTCAAAATGTTAGTAGTGCCAAGAAGGAGAAACCCCACTTTAGAGAAACAAGCCCCTTGAACCACAACCCCTACCCCATGCAGCGTTAGGCGATTTGTAGAAGACTTTGAGATCCTTGGATCAAAGTTGCTGTGTAAGTTAAAAAAAAAAAAAAAAAGAAAGAAATCGTGTTGTTACAAGTCCCTAGGCCTCTGTGAAGCTTGCTGACAGGGCCTGACTCAGCTCCTTCTCAACATTTTAAAGGGTTATCTTTGCTCTCATTGGGATTTGTCTTTTTTTTAAAAGCTCGTTTTTCTTCCTAAGTCCTTTAACTTTTAAAGGATTGGTCCTGAAGAGCCTTAATGAGAACTTTGCAAACTGGTCTTGGTTCTAGACGAAAAGAGACTTCTTTTCCTGAGGTCAAGGAACCTAGTGAGCCTTCAACAATGATCCTATTACTGTCTAACCCAACAGCCAAACAGTTAGGTTAGTAAGAGCAAACTGAGTCTTTTCATTGGCTCTTCTCTTCCCTTCACTCCTGGAAAATTCTCTTCAGCGGTCCGGTGGGATTCACATAGAGAATGACAAAGAAGGGAAAAAACAATTTCCAGAGTAGACGGTCACAAGAATCGTATTTATTTTTTCTGGAACCATCTAGGAAAAAAAGAAAACAGCCAGACAAGACAATTTTAAACCAAGCCTGCTTCTGATTTAAGTCATTTCCTTTCTGCTAGCCTGTCAAAATTCAGCTGCATCCTATCAGGTCAGTCTGAAAACCAGACTGGCACATGAGGTATTTTTGGCACTCCCTGGACTTTGGCAGACTCTAGAAAACATCAAATGTGTCAGAAATCTGGGGAGGCCAGGGGAATGGAGAAATGGAGTTTTTTTTCATGGAAAGTTGGTTGTGTACTTAGGTTGCTGAGAATATTTTCCCTGCGAAACGATGATTTGAATGAAGGCTGCAGATTAGGGGAAAAAATTAAACCACTGAAGATTAGGCAAACGAGTAGAATTTCTACCTAAGAAAACTTATTTTGGCCCATAAACTTCTATTTCATTATCCAAGGAGGAGCATTCTACCAGCTCTGTTAATAATCGTTCATTATTGTTCAGTCAGTTCCTTTAGTGTATGGCAAGAATCATTAAAAAAAAAATGTGAGCTGGAGGGCAGCACTGGAAAGAAGTGAAGGAAGATCCAAGGAGGATGCTCTGAGAGTCAGGGAAAGAGCGAGAGAAACAGATTCCCTCGTGGTGGTCATTGTGGACTGCAGCTTTGCTCGCAGCCTTGCCTTTGATGTCCCTGGGATCCACATTTCTCTGCTTTCCTTCATTCCACTCTTTGAAGGGGATTATGGGAAGACAATTGGCTCCTGATGATGACACTAGCATTATGAATAATGCTTAGGGGCTAGACCTAGGATGCTGAGAACTGACTCTTGGTTTCCCCGAACATTTTGCACAATGTCTGGGATGCCATGTCAGCAGAGTGACTGTCATAAGAAATGTAAGCAGCAGAAATCCATTGGAAGAAGATGTTCAAGACTAGGTATTTAAACAGAATTTTGCAATAGCATCTTCGTCTCGTTTGCGTTGTGGTGTGGTAGTGTTTACCTTGCCTTAATTTTGTTATTTTTTATTCATAGAACTATATAGCTTGAAAAAAATATTCTCTCACTGCTACTTAAGTGTGATTGCTCTTGGCTTCATTATAATTCCTATAATCAGTCACGGGATTGGCAAAAATTCACGACTTATCAAGAAACCAGCGGTCACATCTATGTGCTTGTTTAGATTTTTCTCTTCTGTGTAGACTGGAATTAAAGAAGAAAGTAAGAAACTTGATAGGTAGAATAATTAAGCAGGAATGAAATTTCCCTTGCAGGCTAGAGGTGCGAGCAGGGAGGTTTAACTCTTATAGGAGCAGAACAGGGATGTGGTTATCTCTATGATGAGGAAAGAAAGGGTCTGCTAACCCCACACTCCCAATCCACTCCTTCCCTGCCCTCCCTCTGCCTTGACAGCCACAAGTCTGCTCTCTATGTCTGTTTCATAGATAAGGTCATTTGTGTCATATTTTGGATTCCACATGTACGTGATGTCATATGGTATTTATCTTTCTCTTTCTGACTTACTTCACTTAGTAGGATAGTTGCATCCTTGTTGCTGCAAATGGCATTATTTCATTCTCTTTTATGGCTGAGTAGTATTCCTTTGTATTTATGTACCACATCTTCTCTGCTCATTCATCTGTTGATAGACATTTAGGCTGCTTCCATGTCTTGGCTATCCTGAATAGTGTTGCTGTGAACATACGGGTGTATGTATCTTTTTGAATTATAGGTTCATCTAAATATATACCCAGGAGTGGGATTGCTAAATCATATGGTAGCTCTATTTTTTTTGTTTTTTTAAGGAAACTCCATACTGTTTTCCATAGTGGCTGCACCAGTTTACATTCCCATCAACCATGTAGGAGGTTTCCTTTTCTCCACACCTTCTGCAGCATTTATTATTTGCAGACTTTTTCTTGATGACCACTCTGACCAGTGTGAAGTGGTACCTTATTGTAGTTTCGACTGGCATTTCTCTAATAATGATGAACCTCTTTTCATGTGCCTGTTAGCCATCTGTATGTCTTCACTGGAGAAATGTCTGTTTAGTTCTTCAGTCCATTTTTCGATGGGGTTTTTTTGGGGGGGGAGGGCTGGGATTTTTTTAAAAAGACCTTTAAAAAAATGCTACTACTAAATTAGGATGATGCTATCTTAAAGGACCTGATAGTACATATTTTAGCAACTAGTTAACTCGGCCATTGTAGTCTACATGCGGCACAGAGAACAGGAAAATGAATGAGTATGGCTGTGTTCCAATGAAAGTTTATTTATGGATGCTGAAATTTGAATTTCATGTAATTTTCCACATTTTACAAAATAAACTTCTTCTGATTATTGTCAACCATTTAAAGATGTAAAAACCATTCTTAGTTTGCAGACTGAGGTGGCATAGCAGACTTGACATGTGGTCTATACTCTGCAGACCCCTGGTTTAGAGGGAAACAAAATGGACTTGAACTTGGGCAAACTTCTAGAGATGGTGAGGGACAGGGAGGCCTGGCATGCTGCAGTCTATGGGGTTGCAAACACTCAGGTACGACTGGGCGACTGAACAACAACAACAACGGTGACTTTGGAATTAGATTGACTCTGGTTAAAAATCTGGCTCCACCTACAGTTCACACACTGCTTGATTTGACTGCAGGCAGATCACTTTTCTAAGCTTCAGTTTCCTCACGTGGAAAATGAAGATAGTCTAGTCTCTCATTCATGGTTATTATGAGTATAAAAAAATAACATAAGTAAAATGCTTGATACTCTGTCATTGTTCCCTTGACAAATGATAACAAGATAATAAACACTATTATTGTTAATTGCATGTACTCAAATTCAGTCACCCGTCTTTGCAATTTGAACATAATATTGTACATTTCTTTAAAGGGAGCATGAGATCAGAGTTCTTCAAGTTGGTCACTCTAACTCTACAGGGATTTTCTTCATCCAAATGCATTTCTGTGGTCTCCTCCTGCAGTCTATAGATCCAGACTCAGTATGTATGAATGCCCCCCCACCACATCTATAGCTCCTGTCTCACATGAACAGATAAACAAACACTCAAAGCATGTTTTTCTTGAACCTTCTTATATGGCTTCTGAGAGAAGCTTGTCAGCTTCACATTGCAGTTTAAACCTGGGAGTTGCTACATCCTGGTTTGCGTTTCTCATTAGACTTGGCAGGACAAGCGTCTTTGGTTTCACTTTAGGGCCTCATATTTGTGACAGAGCAAGAGAGCCATGAGAAGAGTGTTTGCCTGGCTTTCGCTCGATGCTGTAAGTGAACCTTCAGAAGAAACTTTATTCAGATAAGCCATCACATGTAATTCTTCAAGGTACCAGCTTTTCTCCAACCGTATAATTTGTGAAAATACCTTCCCAAGGTCTATATTTTCCTGCACCCGGAACATTTTTTAATTAGATTTTCCACTTGAAAGAAGTATCTCTGTTTCTTTATCTCTTCTTTTATGGTATCAAATCAAATTTTGAAGAACAGTGTGACCTATGGGGCCAGCATTAGGGAAAGATACATAGGACACTGGCTTTGGGTGAAAAATTTAAAGGGCACCAAAATCTTAGTACTCAAGATAAATGATACTTTAATGTAATATTTTTTTTAAAAATTAAAATCCATCTGAACAAAATCCAACTGAACAAAAGTTCAAAGTTTTACCTAGAGACAGAATCAGAAACAGTGCTGGCCAAACTGTATTTGAGCTTAAGGCCAAAGGAAAGATCAGTAATACTGACCCAATAAGTCTTACTTGGACTCCTTGATAAACTATTTCTCCCTTGGAGCCATGCCTAAAATTGTTCCTGTAGTTAAAAACACTGGTTTAGCAACTGAGTTGGTTCTGTTGTACTATTTTCCTTTCTTCGTTGCCTACTTCCTGCACATTCTCTCCTTGGACTGTTTTTTTTTTTTCTCTTTTTTGTTTTGTTATCACTCACTCACATTTCTCTTTGTTACTTTCTTTCTGCACATCAGCTTTGACCCATTTACTCTTCCTCAGTTTTTGGAGGGAAAACAATCCAAGAGCTCTTTCGTTTGTAATAACTGGGTAGTTTCCTATCATCAATACTCACTCTGAGGCAAAATGCCTTTCTTGATGGTGGTTTATGTCCTCTTGGCTTGAAGTTGCCATGGTGGCCCCTTTCACAGTTCTCCTGGTTCCCTGGGGTATAAAAGTCTCCAATCTGGGAAACCCGGAGCTACGTGAAAGCTGATAGAACACAATAAGGCTGGAAGATTTCCCCGTGTTCTATCGGGGACAGTCTTAGAGTAAGTGTTCACACGTTCAGGGGGTCACTCCTCCATGACGTGTGATAGTTACCAGCACATTCTTTAGAGAGGAGGATTTGAGAACCAAATGTTTAAAGAAAGCAAATGTGGGGATGTGTCGGGCTATTAATGTGGCAGCATCTGGCATTTATAATCTGAACAAAGCTCCCTTCCTCTTTCTTAATCTTTATCCCAGATGAGAGCATGGCTCAGGACCAAGAAAGTTTTTAGTTTTTCTTCCCAGGAAAGCTAAGTCAGAAGCCAGAATGCCACAGGGAAGCGACCATGGAAAGAAGGGTCAGAGCTGTCATATATTCCATGCGGTAGCTAGCGCACCATGGGGACACAACCTCTGATGAACATTTTAAATGCAGGCAATTACATGAACACTGATTCAGTCCAGCCCTTTGAGTTTACAGCAGATAATCAGACAGAGTCGTGATTTGGGGCTATTTTTGCTATTCTCCAGTATTTTAAAAATGTATTTAGCTGCTCAGTTGCCCAAGAGTATATACAAGTGAGAGTTCCTTTTGTCCAGAAGTTTAAGTTCTAAAACAATAAAATAAACATGTCACATATTTATGCACATGTTATCTAAACACATACCAAGTACTTTTTGTGGTTTGTTTGAAGTTTTGATACTGGTTTTCTGTATTTATTTATTTTTCTTTGAAGAAACAATGTGAATATCCTGTGCTGGGCTAGGCTGGGAGTGGGGGGAGGTGGCTATTTTTCAGATGACGAAAGAAATCAAATTTAGTTCTTCCAGGCTTGGAAAGCATCCAGCATTAAGTAGAATTAAAGATGAGCTTGAACAAGGTCAAAAAAAAGAGGAGTTCTCTGAGGAGATAAGGGAAACTTTTTCAGCAGGATGAGAACTAGTGGGGTTTAGAGGCAAATCCAAGGGAAGTAGAAAGCCATGTACTTGAACTTGAGTATGCATCAGAGTCACCTGGTGGTGGTGTTCAGTCGCTAAATCATGTCTGACTCTTTACAACCCCATGGACTGCAGCATGCCAGGCTCCTCTGTCCTCCACAATCTCCCAGAGTTTGCTCCAATTCATGTCCATTGAGTCAGTGGTGCTGTCTAACCATCTCATACTCTGCCACTGCCTTCTTTTGCCTTCACTCTTTCCCAGCATCAGGGTCTTTTCCAGTGAGTGGGCTCTTCACATCAGGTGGCCAAAGTATTGGAGCTTCAGCATCAGTCCTTCCAATGAATATTCAGAGTTGATTTCCTTTAGGATTGGCTGGTTTGATCTCCTTGCTGTCAAAGGGACTCTCAAGAGTTTTCCCCAGTACCACAATGGGAAAGCATCAATTCTTCGGCACTTAGCCTTCTTTATGGCCTGTCACATCCATGCATGACCACTGCAAAAACCATAGCTTTGACTATACGCACCTTTGTCAGCAAAGTGATGCCTCTTGGAGTGATTGTTAAAATATGCATTGCTGTGGAGAAGGAATTGGCAACCCACTCCAGTATTCTTGCCTGAAAAAGTCCATGGACAGAGGAGCCTGGTGGGCTGCATGCAGTCCATGGGGTTACATGACTGAGCACGTGTGCATGAGGGTGGGGGCAGATGGGTTGGTAGCAATAAACTGGTAAAACTAAAAAAGAAGTGCATCACTGGGCCCCACTCTTAAAGTTTCTGATTTAGCAGGTCCAGGTGAGGCTTGAGCACTTGGAATTTTAACAAGATCCCAGGTGATGCTGCTGCTGATCCAGAGACTAGTATCAAGTCAAAGTTTATCTTAACTGTATTACAGACCCCACTGGAAATCCAAAGAAAGCTGTTAGTGTCCCCATGGAAAACTGCACAAACAAAAATGTGAAATTTTGAATCTAGTTTCAGGATTCATTTATCCAGATTAAGTATACTTCCTTGGTATTGTCCATTGAAAAAATAGTGCCCAACCTGAAAGCTGAGAGTTACGTTTTATTTGGTGGAAAAAACTCAGAACTTAAGCATCTCAGATAATTCTGGAAGACTGTGCTGTAGAAGAAAAATGGAAGCCAGGATATATAAGGATTTTTTGCAACAAAAGACCAGGTAGTCAGAATCCAAAAGATTACTATTAAAAGAAAAGCAGATATCTCAAGTTAAGGAATTTAGTGCTTTTCTATATATTGTTGTTATTGTTCAGTGGCTAAGTCATGTCTGACTCTTTGCAATCCCATGGACTGTAGCCCACCAGGCGCCTCTGTCCATGGGATTTCTCAGGCAAGAATACTGGAGTGGGTGGCCATTCCCTTCTCCAGGGGATCTTCCTGACCCAGGGATCAAACCCACATCTCCTGCATTGCAGGCCGATTCTTTACCGTCTGAGCGACCAGGAACGCCTGCTTTTAGGGATGACTTAATTAAAACCTCCGGATTTAACTAACATTCTTAAAGATAGAAAGGATTTTGTAGAAAACGAATCATTTTAAAAACTCCGGAACTTCCCTGGTGGTTCAGTGGTTGAGACTCCACGCTTCCACTGCAGAAGGCATAGGTTTGATCCCCAACTGGGGACCTAAGATCCTGCATGCCATGTGGTGCAGCCAAAACATGAAAAGCAAAAACCAAAAAACCAATATTTAAGACTCCGTGTACATGTTTTTACAAAGTTTATTCTGATGCCCTGTAGGTACTCAATTCATTTTTTAAATAATTTGAATAAAATTGTAACCCTCCTCTAAAGAAAGTTGACCTTGAAAGGATGAAGGAAAACAAGCATTTATGAGAAATATTGAGTATATGCATTGTAAGTTCTGAGTGCCAGTTTCAGGTCATTTTTTTTTCCCCAAGTCATTATGAAAAGAAGGGAAATTTCCAAAAAGTAAGTAAAGGAAAAAAAAAAAAGCTCATTCTCTTTGCAGATTGCAGCCCCAGGCCGTGGTGCAAAGGAAGAAAGTCTAGCAAAATGCAAAAAGGCATGTGTTTTTGGTGAGAAGACTTAAATATTGGTTGCAGACACTGACTTTTATTAACTTGGTAATCCTGTGAAAGCTATTCCCTTCTGGAGCTTCAGCTTCCTTTTCTGTAAAATGAGAGTGTTATCTATCTAACAGGTCTTTGTAAAGATAAGACTTATTTTTCAACTCCCTTAGCATAGAGGACACTCAGTCAACATTCTGCAGGGTGTAACTTTTCCCATGCCCAGTGTTATTCCCTTGATCCTTTCAGGTGGTTCTTCGCCCATAATTGGATGATTTCCTCACTTGCACGCATTCATCAGATTTGGAATGAATTCTCAGAGGGGACTCTGCAGATCTCTGGAGTTCTGTCTCCATGCAGCTCTCCCTGGTATTTGGCCCTGGGAACTCTGGCAATGTTGGTCTCCAGGGACTTTCTTACAGCTCAACTCAGGGAGTCTTCCTGGACTCTGCTTGAGACCCTGCTCTGCTCCTCCAGTTAGAAACTCTGTCAAAGCAATAAGCTAGGCCAATTGTCGGGTTCACCTCTCACGGATCACTTTCCTTCTATGCCTGGTGTTTGGTGTTTGGCAATCATTGTGTGATATGTTTTGTCCATTTTTTAGTCCATTGTTTCAGGCAGTAGTCTTTTCTCTGTTATTCTATCTTGTCTGGAAGTAAAGATTTTTTATTATTATTATTTTTTTTCTTTTGAGATCTATCGCATGAATGTAAGAGCATTTAAAATGCATGTGTGTGTTAGTAGCTCAGCCGTGTCCCACTCTTTGCGACCCAATGGACTATAGCCCACCAGGTTCCTCTGCCCATGGGAGTGTCCAGCAAAAATATTGGAGAATACTGGAGTGGGTTGCTATTTTCTTCTCCATTAAATGCATATATAAATTTTTAATAATAAACACCCTTTCACATATCAACCAAGTTAAGAACATTGAGAGTGTATTGAATTTTTCTCTAAGCCTGTTCTCAGTTCCCTTCCTTTCTTCCTGAAGAAAACAATTCCTCTGAATTGTATGTCTGTCATTCACTTAAAAAAGTATCTTTGCCATCCATATGTGCATATGCTTATTTTTTAAGTCTTGCCTGTTTTTGTATTTTCTATAAATGAAACGATCATGTATATACTCTTTGAACTTGCTCCTTTTATTCTACATTATAATTTTGATATTTATGCATGTGGATGTAGTTCCTTCATTTTCATTGGTTGTATCCACATTTTATTTAGCATTCTGCAGTTTATAAACTTTTAAGTTGTTTTAAGTTTGGAGTTAGTGAGCATAATCTGCTTTTTTATTCTTATACTTGTATTTAGGTGTTCAGGTACATGAGCTGATTGAGGACATGTATGTTGGAGTGAAATTACTAAAACTGTAGTAGTGTATGCACAAGTTTACTAGTAATGAAACATTACTTTTCAAAGCAGTCATTCCTATTTATACCCCCAGCAAAGTACATAAGAATTCTCATTGATTCACTGCTTCTACACTTTGTATTGCCATGCTTTTTAAACTTTGAAAAATTGGTGGGTTTGTGATGGTAACTTATGGTTTTCATTTGCGTTTCTTTACTGATGAAGTTGAGTATTTTATATTTGAGTTTCTTGTTTGATAGAATCTGTCATCTATCTATTTTCCCCCAGTTTTATCTTATTTTCCCCCTTTATTTATTAATATAGTAGTATTCTTCATATATTCTGAATGCTAGTCATTTGTGCTAGTATGTGTTGCAAATAACTCTTCACAGTTTGCGTTTTACTCTCATGATACAGTTTGAGGAATTCTTAATTTTTATGTAACTGAGTTTATTTTCTTTCCCTTTAAAATTGTCCAGTAAGGAAAATCTTAAAAAAAAAATCCTTTTATTACCCTCAAGGTCACAAAGATATTCTCCTTTGTGATATTCTTAAAGCTTTATTTTTTTGCCTTTCTTGCTTAGATCAGTTTTCCGCTTGAAACTGAGCTGCATGATTACATTGGGCCAAACTGTAATATCGACTCTATCATTTATCAAATGGTTGTCTATGCAGAGGTCTCCATTCTTTTCCATAGTTTGTCTGTTACTGTGCCAAAACTACATTGTCTTAATCATAACAACTTTACTGTAAACTTGATAATTGGCAAATTCTATCTTCTTTCTTAAGAATTAACACTTTCACAATAATAAATCCTCTAATCCAGGAATTTGAGGTACAGGTTGATTTATTTAGGCCTTCTTTAATATGTAGCAATATGTTTATGGTTTTCTCCACCAATGTTTTTTTACATCTTCTGATAGCTTAATCTTAGGTATGTTTAAAAAATATTATTAGAAATGGCATTTTTAAAAGTTCATCTATTTGTTACAGGTTTGTAAAAATGCAGCTCGTTTTTGTATGTTAATTTTATATTCAACTACATTGCTGAGCTCTCATTAATTGTCATAATTTGCCCATAGATTCTTTTGTATTTTCTGTGTTTGTAGCCATGCCATCTGTAATAATAATTTTGTTTCTCCTTAATTATGGCACTGACCTATTATTTTCAGCATGATATTCACTACAAGTGGTGATAATGAACACTCTTATCTCAGTTCCCAATCTCAAAGGAAATATAACATTTCACTGTTAGACATATTAACGAAAGTATTTTTGGAGACACTAGTTCTTTAGTACTCTATTATTTCATTGTCTTCCAGCTTACTTTTTTTTTTCCACAGATGAAAGTTATATGTCAGTCTAATTTTTCACTCCTGACCACTTTTTAAATCCTCTCTGACTTGAGTCTTTTGCAGTTTTATTTTGAAGTACCTGGTGATAGATTTCTTTTTATTTATGTTGCTTGAATTTGTGAGATTTCTTGAATCTGTGAGTGAGTACTATATTTTAAGAAAATTTTAACTCTTCTGTCATCAAATATTTTCTTTGCCAAATTCTCTCCCTCATATCTTTCTGGAAATCAAGTTAGATTTATGTTAGTCCTTCTCATTATACTCTTGTAACTTCTGTTAAATTCTCTTTCACAATTATCCTCTATTTCTTTTTTTTCTTTTTTTAATTTGAATAATATATTTTATTTAGTTCAGTACATACAAAACATCAGTTCAACATATAATCAGTATAAACATTATCACTGAGATAGTTTATATTTCTTTTTAGTACTAAGTCCTTGAAATCTGGTGTGTATTTCACATTTACACTATAGTTGGATTAGCAACACCTTAAGTGTTCGGTAGCCACATGTGACTGTGATGTTAGCACAGCTCTATACAGAAATGCCTTCTCCACCACACAATTTTTGATGCTTGGTCACCTCCATGTTTCTGCAGCTTTAATAATGCTACCACTGTTAGGAAAGGTAACAAAAGGAAAAAGACGCAAAACATTTAGGGAGACCATCATGCTGTCATTTCTGATGTTAACCAGTAAAACAGGGCATTTTATAGTAGCATATTGGAGAAAAACAAAACTTTCCATATGTAGTAGATTATATTTTTCCAAAATGGCCACAAAAAAATCTCCATTTTGCATATTTTGTGGTATTACTTTGTGGTATTTTTCCTCCATCATTAGTTGGAGTTTAATACCCGTTTTCTTGAAACTGGGTTTAGCTTAATGACTTGACCAGTTAAACATAGCAGAAGTAACATTCTGGAACTTCAGAGACTATATCATAAAAAGCCTTGCCTTTCAGATTCCAACTAAGTCTCTTGGAATGCTCAATCTTGGAAACTCCCTCTCAAAATGCAGTTGCTATAGTACAGGAAACCCAACCCACCTGGAGAGGCCACGACCAGGTGGGCGTTCTGGGTGATAGCCTCTGCTGAGTTCTCAAATCAGCTGCCAGTTCTGTGAACGTGCCTTCTTAGATGTCTGGCCCATTCAGACCTTCTATGGCTGCAGCTGCATTGAGACCTGATATGTGAACTCCTGGCCAAACCCAGTCAAACCTCAGAACCACAAAAGAGAGTAAAAACTTGTTGCTTATAGGCACTAGGTTTGACTTCTTGCACAGAAATAGATGAGAATCTGAATCATACAGAATTTTATTGGCAAAGACTTTATTTTGAGAAATGCATAAATAATCAAAACTACTCTTAACACCAAATGTGAGGAACTGCCTGAAAGTGAAGTCACTCAGTTGTGTCCAACTCTTTGCGACCCCATGGACTGTGGCCTGCCAGGCTTCTCTGTCCATGGGATTTTCCAGGCAAGAATAGTGGAGTGGGTTGCCATTTCCTTCTCCATATCCTCTATTTCTTTATGATTATTCCTGGATAATTTTTTCCACTCTATTCCTGTTCACTAATGCTCTTTTTGGTTGTATGTTAAAATATATCCATTTTTTTTAAAATTTAATTTTTAGAAAGCCAATTTGATCATTTTATTATTTTTTTAAATTTTTAAAAAAATTTTTAAAAATTTGATTCATTTTAAAATATGCTTATCCTCTTAAAGAAATTCTTTTCCCATGCAACTCTTTTCTTATTTGTCTTACTTTTGTTTTTATTTGAAGGAAATGGACAACCCCTAGTTGGATCTTGTTGCTTATTCAATCTGTCAGTCTCTTACTTTTGTGTTTTAGATTATTTATATTTAATGTGGCTATTAGTATGATTGAATTTAAATCTAATATCTTGCTATTGTTTTCCATCAGTTCCTTGTTCTCTTCCTCTTTTACCACCCACCTTCTTTTGGATTGAGTCACACATTTCTGATTTCATTTTATTACTACTATTTGCATTATTAGTTGTATCTCTTTTTAATTTTTTTTAGTGATTGTTCTAGAATTTACAATATCTGTCTTTAACTTATCACAGTCTACCTTCAGCTAAGATTATATTACTTCCATATTGTAATAGTTTTTTAATGTTATGCTTCACATTCTTTCCTCCCACTTTTTGTACAATTTTGGTCATACATTTTACTTTTACATGTTTTAAAACCCATAGTACATTGTCATTTTTGCTTTATATAGTCAATTTTGATCAAATATTTCCTATTTCCCTATCATCTTTAATAGAGAATGCCAGGTATAATTTAACTTTTTTGTGCTTACTTGAAATAATCATTTTGAGTATACTTTTTAAAAATATTTATTTATTTATGGCTGCTTCTGTCTTTGTTGCTGTGGGCTGGCTTTCTTTACTTGTGGCAAGTGGGGGCTACTCTTTAGTTGTGTGTGGTGAGCCCCTTCTCACTGCAGTGGCTTCTTTTATTGCAGAACAGGGGCTCTAGGCGCAAGAGCTGTGTAGTTGAGGCTCTTGGACTTAGTTGCCCCGTGACGTGTGGGATCTTCCTGGGCCAGGGATTGAACTGGTATCCCCTGGATTACCAGACAGGTTCTTAACCACTGGACTGCCAGGGAAGCCCATTTTGAGCATTCTTAAACTTCTAATCATAATGATTGTATCAAGCAGATAGTACTAAAAGTTATTTATTAAACAATCTACAAAACATTAAGTTGAAGCTTGGAGCATGCCAGAGAATAAGAAGTGATAAAAACATTTCAAGTGATAATTTTGATTTTGGGTGAGATCTATAATTATCAATATTCCAGTTGCATTCTCTCAGCATGGTTTTGTTTATGGTTTTTTTTTTTTTTAGGATACTCAAGTGTTGACTTTAGTAACCATTGAAGTGAAATACTAACAGCTTACATTTATTGAGCACTTATTGTTTATCGGCTTAGTTTCAAATGCTTTAGTGTGTGTGTGCTTAGTCATTCAATCGTGTCCAACTTTTTGAGACCCATTGGACTATAGCCAGCCTGGCTCCTCTGTCTGTGGAATTTTCCAGGCAAGGATACTGGAGTAGGTTACCATTTCCCTGGGCTGGTCTTCCCAACCCAGGGATCGAACCCACATCTCCAGCGTCTCCTGCAATTCAGACAGGTTCTTTACTTGCTGAGCCATCGGCAAAGTCCATAGCCATCGGGGAAGCCTGTAAGCCTCATAAAAACTTTATATGGTTGGTGTGTGTGCGTGCTAAGTCGCTTCAGTTGTGTCCAACTCTTTGTGACCCCATGGACTGTAGCCCAACAGGCTCCTCTGTCCATTGGATTCTCCAGGCAAGAATACTGGAGTGGGTTGCCATGCCCTTCTCCAATATATATGGTTGGTACTATTTTTAATTTACATTTTATAGTTTGGAAACTGAGGTACAAGGAAGTTAAGTTATTGGTTCAAGGCCACACAGTTAATATGTAAAAAAGTTAAAATATGAGCCCAGGAAGTTGGCTTCAGAGCGTATGCCTTTCACACCACACTTAGCTGCTTTACATAAGGCTCTTCCACACAGTGTGGAGATGGAGACCTGTTTTCTGCTTCTGCAGGCAGAGCACTTGTACCATTTTCTTTTCACCACCTTTCATTGGGAACCTGGAGGAGGGCACGGCAGCCCACTCCAGTATTTTGCCTGGAGAATCCCATGAACAGGGGAGCCCGGTGGGCTGCAGTCTAAGGGGTCGCAAAGAGTCAGAAATGACTGAGCTACTAATGCCTCACTTCATTTATTGGGGAAGATTTCAAAGCTGCAGAAAGATTACAAGATGAAGATAATGAGACACTGTATATGTTATTCATCTAGACTAATTTTATTCTTTTTGTTCTTTATTTCTCTTTGAGCCCTTTGCAGAGGTCATAATCATTTAACCCTTAGGACATACAGCTTGTAGCTCCTGTGAACAAGGTTATTCTTTTATCTCATGTATGGTCTTGTCAAGGCTGTATATTGTCACCCTGCTTATTTAACTTACATGCAGAGTACATCATGAGAAACACTGGGCTGGAGGAAGCACAAGCTGGAATCAAGATTGCCGGGAGAAATATCAATAACCTCAGATGTGCAGATGACACCACCCTTATGGCAGAAAGTGAAGAGTAAATAAAGAGCCTCTTGATGAAAGCGAAAGAGGAGAGTGAAAAAGTTGGCTTAAAGCTCAACATTCAGAAAACTAAGATCATGGCATCTGGTCCCATCACTTCATGGCAAATAGATGGGGAAATAGTGGAAACAGTGGCTGACTTTATTTTTCTGGGCTCCAAAATCACTGCAGATGGTGATTGCAGCCATGAAATTAAAGACGCTTACTCCTTGGATGGAAAGTTATCACCAACCTAGACAGCATATTAAAAGCAGAGATATTACTTTGTCAGCAAAGGTCCATCTAGTCAAGGCTATGGTTTTTCCAGTAGTCATGTATGGATGTGAGAGTTGGACTATAAAGAAAGCTGAGCAATGAAGAATTGATGCTTTTGAACTGTGCTGTTGGAGAAGACTTTTGAGAGTCCCTTGGACTGCAAGGAGATCCAACCAGTCCATCCTAAAGGAGATCAGTCCGGGATGTTCATTGGAAGGATTGATGTTGAAGCTGAAACTCCAGTACTTCGGCCACCTGATAAGAAGAGCTGACTCATTTGAAAAGACCCTGATGCTGGGAAAGATTGAGGGCAGGAGGAGAAGGGGACAACAGAGAATGAGATAGTTGGGTGGCATCACCGACTCGACAGACATGGGTTTGGGTGAACTCCAGGAGCTGGTGATGGACAGGGAGGCCTGGCGTGCTGTGGTTCATGGGGTCGCAAAGAGTCGGGCATGACTAAGCAACTGAACTGAACTGAACTGATAGTCCATTATCAAATTCTATAATTATCTCAATACTATCCTTCATAGCTTTAGTTTTTTAAAATCCAGGATCCAATAAAGGATCATTTACTACCTTATTGTGCTTCTTTAGTTCTTAACCAGAGTGCCTTCCTTTCCTTTTTGTTTTCTTTTATGACATTGACTTTTTTCCTAAGTCCAGGCCATATTTTTATAGATTGTCTTTCAATTTGCATTTAATTGCTTCCTTTTAATGTGATGCAGGTAACACATTCTTGGAAGGAGTACTGACTAGGTGATGTGGGTTCTTCTCAGCAAATCACATCACAGGCACACAGTGTGGATTTCCCCGCTAGTAGTAACATTGGATTATCTCAGTTTGTCATCTCTGCCAGAACTCTGCCAGAGATGCAAAGCACCTTTTCCTTTTCAAATTAATAATTAATATCAGGCTTCAGCCTTGTGACTGTGGAAGTATTTTTTCCCAAATAATCTTTTACCCAATAAGTTTGGCACCCATTTTTGGTTCCTGCTGAATTAGTTATTACTGTTGTGATTGTAAAAATGGGGATATTCTCATTCCATCATGCCTTTGCATTTATTTGTTGGCTTTTTTCTGTAAAGAATAACTCCTCCTCCACTTGAATTGTCTTAACAGTTTTTATCAACATGACCTTCTTGGATCCCCCCCTTTTTTTTTCAACTTGTAATACCCACTTCAATCAGTATTCATTCTGATGAATGCACTGTCTACAATATTGATCGTAGTTGTCCCTTCATGCAGACTCCAGCGGTCTTTTGGCTTGCCCTTGTTAGTTGCCCCCATTAGTTGGAACACCATCCTTCTGGCAGTTCCTTCCTTACTTTTTTACTACAAGATGCCCCAGGCTCATGGAAGTCCTATATAAGGTCCTCTATCTCTGGTTGTTATGCTCTGCCCTTTCCTAGGTTCAGATCTTTCCTAATTTCTTCCCTCGTCTTCTCTCCTTGGTTTTTCTAGTTTCTCTTGATTCTCCCATTTACTTCATCCATTGTGCTGACAGAGTAGCCCTTAATATGTATTTCAGGCGATCAAAATGCATCACTTACGCTATAAAAGCTTTGTCAAAGCTTTATTCTAAAATAGCCTTCTATCTTGTCCCCTGTTTCCATCTTGCCTCCTACAAACCATTTTTTTTTTAACAGCAGCCAGAGTAATTAAAAAAATAAAAAGAAGTTATCAGTGACTTTTCTGCTTAAACTCCTCCAGTAACATTTGACTGCACACAGAACAAGAATAGAACTTCTTCCCATGGCTACTTCTCCAGTTTTACCTCCCACCACTCACTTGCCCCCATGCTTTAGTCTTTGTCCATTAACACATTAAGTTTATTTTTAACTTGGGTGCTGGAGCTTTCAGATTGTCTGTCTCTGGGATGCTTGTCCTTGGATCCTTGCATCCTTTTCCTTCCAAAACTTAGCTTGAAGGCCTTCTCTGTTCAACCGTCCAAATAAGGCCTTGTCTGTCTTATAATTTATAGCCATCCCCTCACCACCACCCTACAATGGAACTCATTATAGATGGTAAATAAGTATTTGTTAAGTGACTCACAAGTGAATGAATGACTAACTCATGTACAGCACATCAGAGTATCAGGTGTGATATGTGTAGATTGAGTGAGTTCTTTGTTTTTGTTCTGTTTCATTTTGCTCCCTGTCTAGGTATGATCACTACTATTGTCTTATTGTCATTATTTTGTGTGTGTGCAGGAATGGAGGGGTCCAAGTTACTTCCAGGTTCAAATCCATTTTGAAAACCTTAGGGTCCTAGGAGGCTGTCTTTCAATAGCGAATGTTTTACTGTTTTATACATGAAATTAAGTATTTCCATGGAGTCTGAAGACCCTACACAAGATCAGAGCTCCCCCGGAAAGCATCTGGTGAGAACTTACTCGCATGTCAGTCGTGTGCTTTGAAAGAGAAATGGGCAGGGTGGGGGGGGGGTGGGAGACACAGTCATAGAAGCGGGCCTCCCCTAACACTGCTCATGGCTCAAAGGCTACTCTTTCTGCTTGTGAGACTAGCTTTGAGGAGAAGACTGTGTGACTTAATGATACGACTCACACTTCTGAAATGTTAGATATTCCACAAGACTCTGTTTTAGTTATACTCACATCTTCCATTTTCTGTGCAGCAGGCTCACAGCAGGGAGAATTCCCCCCAAATAATACACTATAGGTCCCAAGAAAAAAATAATCTGTGAGTTATACGTGAATGTGCTCTGCTGTGCCCAGTCACTCAGTCGCGTTGGACTCTTTGCAACCCTATGGACTGTAGACAGGTCACCAGGCTCCTCTGTCCATGGCATTCTCTAGGCAAGAGTACTAGTGTGGGTTGCCATGCCCAACTTCAAAGTATCTTCCCAGACCAGGGATTGAACCCAGGTCTCCTGCATTGGAGGCAGATTCTTTACCACTAAGCTATCGGGGAAGCCCCTGTTCCTGCATCAGTCAGTTCAGTTGCTCAGTTGTATCCGACTCTTTGCGACCCCATGGACTGCAGCACGCCAGGTTTCCCTGTCCATCAAAAACTTCTGAAGCTTGCTCAAACTCATATCCATTGTCAGTAAAGCCATCCAACCATCCTATCCTCTGTTGTCCCCTTCTCCTCCTGCCTTCAATCTTTCCCAGCATCAGGGTCATTTCAAATGACCCTTTTCAAATGAGTTAGTTCTTTGATCAGGTGGCCAGAGTATTGGAGTTTCAGCTTCAGCATCAGTCCTTCCAATGAATATTCAGGACTGATTTCCTTTAGGATGGTTTGATGGTTTGAGTCCAAGGGATTCTCAAGAGTCTCCTCCAACACCACAACATCAAAAGCATCAACTTTTTGGCATTCAGCCTTCTTTATGGTCCAACTCTCACATCCATACATGACTACTGGAAAAACCAGAGCTTTGACTAGATGGACTTTTGTTGGGAAAGTAATGTCTCTGCCTTTTTTTTTTTTTGTCTCTGCTTTTTAATATGCGGTCTAGGTTGGTCATAGCTTTTCTTCCAAGGAGCAAGCATCTTTTAATTTCATGGCTGCTGTCACCATCTGCAGTGATTTTGGAGCCCAAGAAAATGAAATCTCTCACTGTTTCCATTGTTTCCCCATCTATTTGCCGTGAAGTAAGGGACCGGATGCCATGATATTTGCTTTTTGAATGTTGAGTTTTAAGCTAGCTTTTTCACTCTCTTTCATTTTCACCAAGAGCCTCTTTATTTACTCTTCACTTTCTGACATAAGGGTGGTGTCATCTGCATATCTGAGATTATTGATATTTCTCCTGATAATCTTGATTCCAGCTTGTGCTTCATCCAGCTGGGCATTTCACATGATGTACTCTGCATATAAGTTAAATAAACAGGGTGACAATATACAGCCTTGACATACTCTTTTCCCAATTTGGAACCCGTCTATTGTTACATGTCCAGTTCTAATTGTTGCTTCTTGGCCTGCATACAGATTTCTGAGGAGGCAGGTAAGGTGGTCTGGTGTTCCCATCTCTTAAAGAATTTTCCACAGTTTGTTGTGATCCACACAGTCAAAGACTTTGGCATTTCAATGCAGCAGAAGTAGATGTTTTTCTGGAATTCTCTTGCCTTTTCTATGATCCAATGGATGTTGGCAATTTGATCTCTAGTTCCTCTGCCTTTTCTAAATCCAGCTTGAACATCTGGAAATTCTCGGTTCATGTACTGTTGAAGCCTGGCCTGGAGAATTTTGAGCATTGTTTTGCTAGCATGTGAGATGAGTGCAATTGTGCAGTAGTTTGAATATTCTTTGGTTTTGCCCTTCTTTGGGGTTGGATTGAAAACTGATCTTTTCCATTCTTGTGGCCACTGCTGAGTTTTCCAAATTTGCTGGCATATTGAGTGCAGCACTTTCCCAACATCATCTTTTAGGATTTGAAATAGCTCAACTGGAATTGCATCACCTCCACTAGTTTTGTTGGTAGTGATGCTTCCTAAGGCCCACTTGACTTCGCATTCCAAGATGTCTGGCTCTAGGTGAGTGATCACACCATGGTGGTTATCTAGGTCATGAAGATCTTTTTTGTATAGTTCTTCTGTGTATTCTTGCCACATCTTCTTAATATCTTCTGCTTCTGTTAGGTCCATACCATTTCTGTCCTTTATTGTGCCCATGTTTGCGTGAAATGTTGCCTTAGTAGGTCTTATTTTCTTGAAGAGATCTCTAGTTTTTTCCATTCTATTGTCTTCCTCTATTTCTTTGCATTGATCACTGTGTAAGGCTTTCTCATCTCACCTTGCTATTCTTTGGAACTCTGCATTCAATGAGTATATCTTTCCTTTTCTCCTTTGCCTTTAGCTTCTCTTCTTTTCTCAGCTATTTGTAAGCCCTCCTCAGACAACCATTGTGCTTTTTTGCATTTCTTTTTCTTGGGAATGGTCTTGATCACCACCTCGTATATAATGTCATGAACCTCCATCCATAGTTCTTCAGGCACTCTGTCTATCAGATCTAGTTCCTTGAATCGATTTGTTACTTCTGCTGTATAATCATAAGGTATTTGCTTTAGGTCATACCTGAATGATCTAGTGGTTTGCCCCACTTTCTTCAGTTTAAGTCTGAATTTGGCAATAAGGAGTTCATGATCTGAGCCACAGTCAGCTGCTGGTCTTGTTTTTGGTGACTGTAAAGAGCTTCTCTATCTTCAGCTGCAAAGAATATAATCAATCTGATTTTGGTATTGACTCTGCATATAAGTTAAATCAAATCCTAAAAGATGATGCTGTTAAAGTGCTGCACTCAATATGCCAGCAAATTTGGAAAACTCAGCAGTGCCCACAGGACTGGAAAAGGTCAGTTTTCATTCCAATCCCAAAGAAAGGCTATGCCAAAATATGCTCAAACCACTGGACCATTGCACTCATCTCACAGGCTAGCAAAGTAATGCTCAAAATTCTCCAAGCCAGCCTTCAACAGTACATGAACTGTGAGCTTCCAGATATTCAAGCTGGACTTAGAAAAGGCAGAGGAAGCAGAGGTCAAATTGCCAACATCTGTTGGATCATAGAAAAAGCAAAAGAATTTCAGAAAAACATCTACTTCTGCTTTACTGACTACGCCAAAGCCTTTGACTGTGTGGATCACAACAAACTGTGGAAAATTCTTCAAGAGATGGGAATACCAGACCACCTGACCTGCACCTGAGAAATCTGTAAGCAGGTGAGGATGCAACAGTTAGAACCGGACATAGAACAATGGACTGGTTCCAAATTGGAAAAGGAGTATGTCAAGGATGTATATTGTCACCTTGCTTATTTTACTATTCCTGTGTAGTTTAATTGAAATCAATACTAAATAGAATTAAGACCACTGCATCTTTTTTCTTTTTTGATGAAAAAAAATGTATAATAAAGTCTAGTATCCATGATGGTAGATATATATGATAGCTAATGAAATAGGAGTCAGATACCCTTTGCCTTTGTCTCCATATTTGGTCATTTCCTGTCATGTGGACAGATGTTATCTGAGTTTTAAGTTTCTTTTGAATGTTTAGCTGCCCCTCGAATTTTGTTTGGCAAATCATTTTCTCTCCCTTAGCCTTCCAGGTTCCTAGCTATAAACAAGTCTAGAAATATTGCTGAAAAATTTTATTACCTTTTCAAAGTACAGTGATAATTAAGAAAAATAAGTGAATTTTCTGAATTAGAAAAATGACTGCTGTACCATATGTCATCTCTCTACAGTATGGATGTTTCTAAAGCTTCTTACTACCGAGATAATTAAGAAAGAACTAGTTACCTGAAAAAAAATTTTTAAAGCATTAAAAGTAATTGTTAAGTAAAGGTAGCAAAGGCAAGATGTAATACAGATGTGTATGTATATATGCATATATATGTATATATATGTACAGTATATACATGTGTGAAAAACATCTATTTCTGCTTTATTGACTATGCCAAAGCCTTTGACTCTGTGGATCACAATAAACTGTGGAAAATTCTGAAAGAGATAGGAATACCAGACCATTTGACCTGCCTCTTGAGAAATGTATATGCAGGTCAGGAAGCAACAGTTAGAACTGGACATAGAGCAACAGACTGGTTCCAAATAGGAAAAGGAGTACGTCAAGGCTGTATATTGTCACCCTGCTTATTTACCTTCTATGCAGAGTACCTCATGAGAAACGCTGGGCTGGAAGAAGAACAAGCTGGAATCAAGATTGCTGGGATAAATATCAATAACCTCAGATATGCAGATGACACCACCCTTATGGCAGAAAGTGAAGAGGAACTAAAAAGCCTCTTGATGAAAGTGAAAGAGGAGAGTGAAAAAGTTGGCTAAAAGCTCAACATTCAGAAAACTAAGATCATGGCATCTGGTCCCATCACTTCATGGCAAATAGATGGGGAAACAGTGGAAGTAGTGTCAGACTTTGCTTTTTGGGCTCCAAAATCACAGCAGATGGTGATTGCAGCCATGAAATTAAAAGACACTTACTCCTTGGAAGGAAAGTTATGACCAACCTAGACAGCATATTAAAAAGCAGAGACATTACTTTGCCAACAAAGGTCCGTCTAGTCAAGGCTATGGTTTTTCCAGTGTTCATGTATGGATGTGAGAGCGGACTGTGAAGAAAGCTGAGCGCCGAAGAATTGATGCTTTTGAACTGTGGTGTTGGAGATGACTCTTGAGAGTCCCTTGGACTGCAAGGAGACCCAAGCAGTCCATCCTAAAGATCAGTCCTGAATATTCATTGGCAGGACTGATGCTGAAGCTGAAACTCCAATACTTTGGCCACCTCATGCGAAGAGTTGTTTCACTGGAAAAGACCCTGAAGCTGGGAGGGATTGGGCGCAGGAGGAAAAGGGGATGACAGAAGATGAGATGGCTGGATGGCATCACCAACCCAATGGACGTGAGTTTGAGTAAACTCTGGGAGTTGGTGATGGACAGGGAGGCCTGGCGTGCTGCGATTCATGGGGTCCCAAAGAGTCGGACACGACTGAGTGACTGAACTGAACTGAACTGACTGAATACATATGTAAATGCATAACTAATAATGTGCTGAATTCTGTGCTAAGTCGCTTCAGTCCTGTCCAACTCTTTGCAACCCCATGGACTGTAGCCCACCAGGCTTTGCTGTCCATGTAATTCTCCAGGCAAGAGTACTGGAGTGAGTTGCCTTTTCTTTCTCCAGGGGGTCTTCTGGACCCAGGGATTGAGCCCGCATTTCTTATGTCTCCTATATCGGCAGGTGGGGTCTTTACCATAGCGTCCCCTGGGAAACCCTTAATTAATAATGTATACATATGTGTTTTTTCTCCAAGTTTTGTGTTCATAACGAAATGCTATTAATCTTGTGGCAGGTTGTTTGTCAGAGTTATTTTAAGAGCTGATTCCTACTGTATTGCCATTAAGTGTCTGAAAAGCCAGAAAGGTTGACTCAGCCAGGACTGGATGCAACTGTCATCAACCCATCAAATTCACTAACAAATGGACATTGAAAATAGTCTGGACAAGTTAAGTAATTTTGACCTGAGTGCTGATGAGCTAGATCATCTTCTGCTTGGACCACTCGTTGGAGTTAGACTTGGCATTTAGAGAGTCGTCAGAAGTCACAATATTCTGCCTCTGTATATGATGATAGCTATGGTGGTCTGCTCTCCTGTAGGTTGACCCCCTTGGGATAAATGCTGTGTATTGGATTGGCCAAAAAGGTTGCTTGGATTTTTCCATACTATCTTATGGAAAACTGGAGTGAGCTTTTTGGTCAACCCCAAATTTATTTATTTATTTTTTGGCTGCACTGTGAGACTTGCAGAATCTTTGTTCCCCTACCAAGTATTGAACCTTGGCCCTTGGCAGTGAAAGCACAGAATCCTAACCACTGGACGTGAGGGAGTTCCCTCAATGCTGTTTATTTGGGAGGCACAGCTAGTGGTCAGGGAGATGTTTTGTTCCTTGCAAACCTAAGTTGCCTAATACTGAGGACACAGAAATGGTAACTAAAAAAAATAACCTTAGAGATCTAAATCAATATGGGTTCCCCCAAAGCACCTCTCTTTCCCCTCAGAGAATCTAACATAATGAAATAAAATTGTAAAAACTGGATCCACAACTTCACCCTTTTATTCCCTCTTTCTTTGATTTTCTGTTTAAAGAATTTTAGATCCCACAGAAAAGTTGAAACAGTAGGGCAGTGAACACTTCTCTCTAGATTCAAACAAGGGTACATTTTGCCACAACGGACCATTTAAAAGTAAATTGCAGACATCATGACCGTAATTCTTCACCATGCACCTCCTGGGAATCACATTCTTCCATCATATCATTATTGTGCTTAAGACAATTAACAGTAGCTTTATAATATAGTCTTATACCTAGTTTATTTTCAAATTTCCTCAGTTACCACTCAGAACGTCTTTTTTAGCTGTTTTTTCCAACCAGGATCCAAAATAAATTTTATGATTTGAAATTGGTGGTTAGTCTCTAGTGTTTTAAAATGTAGATCAATATCCTCCGTCAGTCCTTTTTTACTCATAACGTTTATTTTTATAATGGTGCAAAACTGTATCTTGTTGACAAATGTATAGAACCTACATTATTTTTTTTAAAGAAATTCATATTTACTGAAATACTATACCTTTAAAATCATACTTGTCTTTATTTTTACATTATTTTGTATTTTCAAAAGTAGTTTTATAAGAGCCTCTAGTTTTATGCTTATCTCTTCTTTCCCTGTGTAATGACTCATTTACAACCTTATTCTTCAGGTATTCTCATAGTTAGTTGCTGGTAGTATATATTGAAGTCATCTTTTTTGTCGGGCAGTTTTGAAAGCGTCTATCAATATTTAAAGTATGTATGCCCTTGAGTCACAATTCTGTACTTCGGAATTTATCCAGAAAAGGAATATTTGTACAGATGAATAAGGATATATGTCTAAGGACAGTGATTGTAATGGTATTTGTAATAGCTTCATATTATCAACAGTGTAAAGGTACATTCAGAAGTTGCTTGTTGAATCTTAGCAAATCCATAATATGTAAAACTCTGAAGTTGAGTAACATGAAGTAGACCTCAAAGTACCCATGAGATAAGATATTCATGAACTATTAAGTGGCATGTTACCTAACTGTATTTTGTTTAAAATGTTTTATATGTGCATATACATTTTATTTGTTTAATTGGTACATAGACATGCATTTATCCATGTTAGATTTGTATATGCATAGGAAAATGTCTTAAAGGTAAAAATAATAGGAAAAGTAATTATATATACTTTAGCTTAAGTTTTCTTTAAGAAACTTAAAATTTGGTTTTTTTAACGCAGTTTTGGGAGATGGAAAAAGGAGCATCCTTCCCTTTTTACTTTGTAAATTTCTTTATGTGTTACATTTTGTGATGAACACATATAGCTTTTATAGTGAAACATGTAACAAAGATTTTAAACCTTCATCATATCAAAATATATTGTATCATATGCCAAAATTATCTTCAGAGAATTTAGAGATAAATGTAAAAATCTAATCTTTTAAGGAAAATAGAAATAAATATCATTTGAAAGTAAAGGAAAAAAACAGAGATGTTTTTACAAATTTTAGACTTCCATGTGTAGACCACTAGTCCCCGTAATGAAAATCTCTGTTTATTTAAATATAGTTTTCAATATTTGGTTAAGAAGTTTTGCTAAAGCAAATTAAGCAATAGTTTTTTGAAGAACTTTAAAAACAAGATGAGAAAGTGCTGATGGCTTGTTGCATCATAAGAACATCTTTGCTAATGTTTTAAGAAGTTAAGAAGGAAAGGAGGTTCTTGGCAGTTTTCTCAGATTAGAACATCATAAAGCAGGGGGGCTTCCCAAGTGGTCCAATGGTTAAGATTCTGCAGGGGATACGGGTTGGATACCTGGTCAGGGAACCAATGCCCATGCCCACATGCCCAATCCCACATGCCCAGCGGTGTGCCCAGAAAAAGAAAAATAAAAAAGAAAGAAAATCGTAAAGCAGGAAAGGTTTAGAAGAGGGCCAATGTCAGGAAGACTGGGGCTAGGGAGAAAAGGCAGAAGGAAGTATCTGGAATTCAGGGTATTGTGCAACTAAGTAGCTTCTTCCTTTTTTCCATCCAGCCACCTGCAAGAACCTCAAGGGAGACAGAAATGGAACAGCCATTTTAAAGGAACATCTGGTAGACCAGTTACTTTCTCAGGCCTGCCGGCCTGCATTTCAGGATAAGACCAAGAGGCTGTGGTCAGGTGGGAAGTGCTGTGGCTTTTGTCACTACCCTGACACTGAAAAGGCCTAAGAGGGCCTAAAGTGGAAAGAAGACTCAGGGTCAGTTAGGGAGAAACCAAGTCTGATGATGGTAAGTAGATTTCAGCCAACCAGTAATAACAAGGAAGGGAATCTGAGAAAAGATCTTGGTTGCCCACGTTCTTTAACTGTTATACTGATTTTGCTTTCAATATAAATTTGGCATTTGGAAATAACAGTTAATCATTACCCTAGATTTTCTTTTTTTCCTAAATGAAGAGCTCTGGTTTTTAGAAGCATAATTGGGTGGAAGAATGTGCTAAGATCTTCATCCCAGGAAGCCACACCTATGAATGGCCTCATCTTAAAAACCATGAGGTCACAATCTAACCATAAGTCCTATTAAGATGGTCTGGCTTAGGGTGAAGCAAAGGACGTTCCCTCTGATTTCTAATTCTGATTTCCTCTTAAACTGTGCTGGGCTGCTTGAATGAATGCTTTTGCAGTTTTTTTTTTTAAATTTTTTATTATTGGCTATACTGGGTTTTCATAGCTGCATGTGGGCTTTCTCTAGTTGTGGCAAGCAGAGGCTACTCTCTAGTTGTGTGCAGGCATCTCATCGTGGTGGCTTCTCTTATTGTGGAGCATGGGATCTAGGGTGTGTGGGCTTCAATAGTTGAGGCTCCCAGGCTCTAGAACACAGGCTCCATAGTTGTGCATAGGCTTAGTTGCTCCATGGCATGTGGGATCTTCCCGCATCAGGAACTGAACCCGTGTCTCCTGCATTGGCAGGTGGATTCTTTACCACTGAGCCACCAGGGAAGCCCCACCAAAACTGTTCTAATCATGTTTATATTTTGGGCACAGCAATCAGAAGATGTGTTGATTATCTCCCCCTCCTATTTCTTCCAGGTCTCCTGGGTCCCATGTACCCATATAATCAGGACTCTCCCTGCAGTGAGGTAGCAGGAGGTGAAATGGTTCAGTGAGGCTCTGAGTCAACATGCAGCAGAGCTGGGCCCTGTCTGGTTGCCTTTTGTGGGAAAGCTGAGGAGCAGACCTAATCCTAGGCAAAGATTGCCAAGTGCAGAGCTGGTGTGTCTGGGTCAGCCTTCAACTTGAGAGGCTGCCACTGCATGTCTTCTCTATGTGTTCTCTGTGTACACTTACTTTTACTAGAATTCTCAGGAAATTACAAATCATTTAAGAAAGTGAAAGTGCTAGTTGCTCAACTGTGTCCTACTCTTTGTGAACCCATGGACTGTAGCCCACCAGTTTCCTTTAACCATGGGATTCTCCAGGCAAGAATACTGGAGTGGGTTGCCATTGACTTCTCCAGGGGATGTTCCTGACCCAGGAATCAAACCCCGGTCTTCTGCATTATAGGTGGATAAGTTACCATCTGAGCCACCAGGGAGTCATTTATAGAGACTGTATGTCTTGTATAGACTCAGATTTAAAAAAAAATTATTTTTATTTATTTTATGTATTTATTTCACTGCAACACATCTTAATTACCACACACAGGATCTTTTAGTTGTGGCATGCAAACTGTTAGTTCCTTGAACAGGGATCAAACTCCCGGTCCCCGGCCTTGGGAGCACAGAGTCTTAGCCACTGGACCACCAGGGAAGTCCCTAGACTCAGTTTTACTACTGTGTCTTTTACTTTCTAAAGTTTGGGCTAGCCTTCCTTAGGTCTGCCTTCTGCTAGTTTGATATAGTTTCCCAAAGGTTGGCTGCTAATGAGCAGATTGTCTGGTTTAAAATATAGAGATCGCCCATGCTGTCTAGGCCACTCAGTCTTCACATTCTGTCCCAAGACCGAACCACCTGTCCCCTCTCCTGAGAGTATGATGCTAACTCTTGGGTTATGTTCAGGTTCAAAATTCACGTGCTGTTTTCTGTACCCTTTTTCCAGTCTGTTTTTGTTTTAAGGTGTTAACCTGCATACTTGAGCAGCTTTTTATACTTGAAGTGCAGCTTGGTTAAGGGAAGGTGACATTCTTTAACTTTATTCTCTCCTACTCTGGCTAACAGGCTTGGTAGAAAGTTAATTGCAGCTTCTTCTTGCTAAACAGCACTTTTTTTTCCTGCAGCTGAGGCTATTAATCAGCATATGGACAATAGTCCCTAAATTTACATTAAGGTATGCCTGATCATACACTTGATCTTAGCCAAAAATTTGGAAAACTCAGCAGTGGGCACAGTACTGGAAAAGGTCAGTTTTCATTCCAACCCCAAAGAAGGGCAACGCCAAAGAATATTCAAACTACTGCACAATTGCACTCATCTCACATGCTAGCAAAGTAATGCTCAAAATTCTCCAAGCCAGGCTTCAATAGTATGTGAACTTCCAGATGTTCAAGCTGGATTTAGAAAAGACAGAAGAACCAGAGATCAAATTGCCCACATCCACTGGGTCATTGAAAAAGCAAGATAATTCAAGAAAAACATATATTTCTGCTTTACTGACTATGCCAAAGCCTTTGACTGTGTGGATGACAATGAACTGTGGAAAATTCTTCGAGAGATGGGAATACCAGACCACCTTACCTGCCTCCTGAGAAATCTGTATGCAGGTCAAGGAGCAACAGTTAGAACTGGACATAGACCAACAGACTGGTTCCAAATCGGGAAAGGAGTACGTCAAGGCTGTATATTGTCACCCTGCTTATTTAACTTATATGCAGAGTACATCATGAGAAACTCTGGGCTGGAAGAAGAACAAGCTGGAATCAAGATTGCCGGGAGAAATATCAATAACCTCAGATGTGCAGATGACACCACCCTTATGGCAGAAAGTGAAGAGGAACTAAAAAGCCTCTTGATGAAAGTGAAAGAGGAGAGTGAAAAAGTTGGCTTAAAGCTCAACATTCAGAAAACTAAGATCATAGCATCTGGTCCCATCACTTCATGGCAAATAGATGGGGAAACAGTGGAAGCAGTGTCAGACTATTTTTTGGGGCTCCCAAATCACTGCAGATGGTGACTGCAGCTATGAAATTAAAAGACACTTACTCCTTGGAAGGAAAGTTAGGACCAACCTAGACAGCATATTAAAAAGCAGAGACATTACTTTGCCAACAAAGGTCTGTCTAGTCAAGGCTATGGTTTTTCCAGTGGTCATGTATGGATGTGAGAGTTGGACTGTGAAGAAAGCTGAGTGCCGAAGAATTGATGCTTTTGAACTGTGGTGTTGGAGCAGACTCTTGAGAGTCCCTTGGACTGCGAGGAGATCCAACCAGTCCATCCTAAAGGAAATAGGACTGATGCTGAAGCTGAAACTCCAATACTTTGGCCACCTGATGTGAAGAACTGACTCATTTGAAAAGACCCTGATGCTTTGAAAGATTGAAGGCAAGAGGAGAAAGGGATGACAGAGGATGAGATGGCTGGAAGGCATCACCGACTCAGTGGACGTGAGTTTGAGTAAACTCTGGGAACTGGTGATGGACGGGGAGGTTGGCGTGCTGCAGTCCATGGGGTCGCAAAGAGTTGGACACGACTGAGTGACTGAACTAAACTGAACTGATCCCGATCCAGGGCTTCCCCAGTGGCACTAGGGGTAAAGAGCCTTTACCTACCGGTGTAGGAGACTTTAGAGACACAGGTTTGATCCCTGGGTTGGAAAGATCCCCTGGAGGAGGGCATGGCAACTCACTCCAGTATTCTTGCCAGGAGTATCTCATGGACAGAGGAGCCTAGTGGGCTATGGTCCATGGGGTTGCAAAGAGTTGGACATGGCTGAAGCGACTTAGCACAACACAGCATGCCTGATCCAGTTTCTCCACATCCTTGCCAGATTTGATGTTGTCACTATTTTGTTTTTTATCTTAGTTGTTCTGGCAGCTACAATAGCTCATTTTGGTTTTATGTTCCCCTAAAAGCTAATGATATTGAGCATCTTTTCATGTGCTTATATGCCATCTGTTTCTCCTCCTCTGTGAAATGTCTGTTCATGGTTTTTACCCATTTCCTTGATGCGTGTTTTTTTTTTCTATTGAGTTTTGAGAATTCCTTATGTATCCTAGATATTAGACCTTTGTTGAATATGTACCTTGCAAATATTTTCTCTGATTCTATAGCTTGTCTGTTCATCTTCATATGGGTTTTCACAGAACAAGTTTTTAAATTTCATGAGGTCCAATTTACCTATCATGGATTGTGCTTCTGATGTCAAGTCTAAGAACACTTAGCTTAGCCCTCCATCCTCTGTGAAGACTTGCATTTTTCGCCAAGTTTGGTACATTTTCATTCATTATTTCTTCCAATGCTTTTTCAGCTCTATAGTGTTTCTCTGGTCCCTATGCAACTACAATAGTAAGAATGTTGAATTTTTTTTTATTATCATCCCACAAGTAGTTGCTTGAAGTTCACTATTTCTGATCTCTGTCATCTTTACTATTAGTACATCCAGTGGGTTTTTAAATTTCTGTTACTGTATTTTTCAGTTCTACAATTTCTATTTATTCCTTTTTAAATACTTTTTTTCTTTGCTTAGTTTTCCTATTTTTTTTTCATTTATTTCAAGAGAATTTGCTATTGATTAAGCATTTTTATGATTCTGTTTTAAAATCCTTGTCAGATAACTCCTACCTTTGATTTCTCTTGGTGTTAGCATCAGCTGATTGCCTTTTCTTATTTAAGTTGTAATTTTCCTGGTTCTCGGTATGACGGTGATTCTCAATTGTATCCTGGACATTTTGCCAATTATGTTGGTAATCCTCTGGATCCCATTTAAATCTTTTGTTTTAGCAGGCATTTACCCTGTGTGGGGCTTCCCTCATAGCTCAGTTGGTAAAGAATCTGCCTACAAAGCAGGAGACCTGGGTTCAATTCCTGGGTCGGGAAGATCCTCTGGAGAAGGAAATGGCAATCCACTCCAGCATTCTTGCCTGGAGAATTCCATGGACTGAGGAACCTGGTGGGCTACAGTCCATGGGGTCACAAGTCGATCACGCCTTGTGACTACACCACCACCACCGCCCTGTTTGGGTTTAGCATGCAGCTTTTGGCCCGTTTTTGTGGTCTATGGGTCCAATGACAGTTTCGTTCCTATAGCCTTTACGGCGTTATTTTAGTGGGCTTGGTTTATCAGCGCCCTGGCGTTCCCCATGCTGTCTGCTGGCTAGGTGTGTGGTACAGGCTGCTTGGGAAGCCTCTTTAGTCCCATGGGCCCCAGTCTCTCCTCTGCCCGGAGATACTAAGGCCTCCAGGGACACTGACAGGGGCATCCCACCTCACCCCTCTGCCCCAAGACTCACTCAACACCCAGGCCTGGAGACGACCCTCCAGCAAATGAACCACACTTCATTTTACTTTGAGGCGTTCATGATGCAGGCAAGCCATCGAAATGAACCCTCCCTGGAAACCTCGAGCCCAATCACAGGATGCATGGCATTTTGCTGTTGTTGCTCATTGAATCATATTGCTTACTCATCTAGACTTTAAGCAGTGGATGAAGAGAACTGTAATAACTTTGCTATCCATTTTCTCTACAGTAGCCATCACAGTGCCCGATACACAGTGAGTATTCTTATTTAATAATTAGCTATCCCACTGAGGTGTACTCTTCTAATAGTAGAACATGTCCCTTCTCTTACTAAGCTTACCTTCTAGTGGGAGAGAGCTTCCCTGGTGGCTCAGAATGTAAAGACTCCTCCTGCAGTGCAGGAGACCCAGGTTCAATCCCTGGGTTGGGAGATCCCCCAGGGAAGGAAATGGCAACCCACTCCAGTATCTTGCCTGGAAAATCCCATGGACAGAGGAGCCTGGCAGGCTACAGTCCATGGGGTTGCAGAGTCGGACAGGACTGAGCAACTAACACTCTTACTCACTCTCTAGTGGGAAAATAGACCATAAACAAATTATTCGGTATAAAATAAGCCACAAGAATGTATCGTATAACATGGGGAATATAAATTTTATAAGAACTATAAATGCAATAGAACTTTTGAAAATCATGTATCTCTATACTGTACACCTATCACATACAGTATTATACTTTGAAGTATCAATTATACTTCAATTAAAAGAAAAGTAAATATGTAAAAAAAATAATTAACTATTGCAGATACTGGTGGGGGTGAGAATGAGTCCTGAATGTGGAAGAACTGCTTGTCTTCTCAAGAACTTACACCTTTGATGAGGAGGATTCATGGGGAAATAACTAATGGTGGTGTAAGTCATTCAAATAAATGCTATTAATAGAAAGCGATTAAAATGATCAGCCCTGGTAGTCCCCATCAAAGAGAAGTTAATTACTAATTCATGGGATCAAGGAAGACTTTACACAGGAAGTGGTTTTCAGCTCTTCTGGAAATAATGCAATCTAATGGATGGTAGATTCCTTCTCTGGAGTGTACCCTCCTTTTTCCTGGCTTATATTCTTTTTCTTCAAAGGAAAAATTCTTACAAAATCTTCCTGTTACTAAGGACCTGCTTCCTGCAGAAAGTCCTGAATAACATGTAGTGATTTAAAAACAAGAACCTCTCTGGGATGACAGTAGATCCAGCTCTGGGTGCTAAGTCTGGAGGGAAAATATGAACCAAGTTTTCAACCCAAAAACTATTCCAGGGCCTTTGGGAGTCTCTTTATTTTGGTTTAAGCAATGTGTTTTGGGCTCATAAGTAATCTCAGATGGTAGCAGCATTTCTAATTAGATCTTAGTCTTGCTGATTGTAATTCATTTAAGGGTGTGAACATTCTTTTTCCTTAATTGGATTCACAGTGTTACTGAATTCTCCAGTGATCAAGAGAAACTGTATAAACTTCAGTAATTTTATTTTCCAACTGAAGGGCTGTTAACTCTCTCAAAAAGAGAGAATATATAACAAATCCAATTGAATTGCTATTTTCTTATAAAACAGCGACACATTTTCATAAAATATTTTGCTAAAATATTACTGAGTGTTTTGGGGCCATCTCACTGATTTTTCATCAGGAATTTGGTTGAAAAGGTAGGGAAGACAAATCATATTGCTTTTCTTTAAATGATTTCTTCAGCACAGAAAGGTTAGGTGGCTTGCCGTTTATCACACAGCAGACCAGGAGCCAGAATCATTAACTGCATCCTACATGATATACTTATTTTGTGGCTAGAAAAAAAGATTTAAACGCCTTTGCCCTTAGTAGTAGTTAGGGTACTCACTAACCACTCAGAAAGTGAGGGTGTGGGAGTGGGGATGAAGGAGTTAGAAATGAACATCTTGAGAAAGGCGCAAGATGGAGAAGTTGAAGGCTGTCTGAGGAAAGCGTCTCTGGATGCAATTGGTAAGGCCACACCATTGGGCCTTGCCACCAAAATGATGGGATGTAAACATCAGAAGAGGCTGTGACCCTGGGGTCAGGGGTGACCAATAAAGAGCTGTGGCAGAGCGAACGACCTGAAGGCTTTTGTTGTTGTTCAGTCACTGAGTCGTGTCCGACTCTTTGTAACCCCATGGACTGCAGCACGCCAGGCTTCCCTGTTCTTCACTATTACTATCTTCACTATCTCCCAGAGTTTGTTCAATGAGTTGTTCATGAGTCCAATGGACTCATGTCCATTGAGTCGGCGATGCCATCCAACCATCTCATCCTCTGTTGCCCCCTTCTCCTCCTGCCCTCAATCTTTCCCAGCATCAGGGTCTTTCCCAGTGAGTCAGCTCTTCACATCAGGTGGCCAAAGTATTGGAGTTTCAGCTTCAGCATTAGTCCTACCAGTGAATATTCAGGGCTGATTTCCTTTAAGATTAACTGGTTTGATCTCTTTGCTGTCTAAGGGACTCTTAAGAGTCTTCTCCAGCACCACAGTTCAAAAGCATCAATTTTTTTGTCACTCAGCCTTCTTTATGGTCCAGCTTGGGTTAGTTAAACATCTCCAGGCCTTTCCTTCCTTTTCCTGAAGTATTTTCTATCTGATTATCTCCAGCAGAGCTTGTTGGGGGTGAAACATTTAATGTCTGTACTTTAGCATCAGCTCTCATTTTCTCCTTGTTGTGCTACTTACCCTGACTTCTCCCGAAATAGACCACAGTCTCTTTGGGGGCAAGGACCAAAGCTTACAGATTGTATCCCCATAGGGTTCTGCACAATTCCTTCTACAAGTTAGCAATTCAGTATGTACCTTTTGATAGTATTTCATTTAACGTAGACATAAAGGGTGTCCATTGTGTTTATCTCCAGGTTGAGGCAATTCCCATTTTAAAAGTTATTTATTTATTTATTTGCCTGTGCTGGGTCTCAGTTTATGGAATGTGGGCTCTTAGTTGCAGCATGTGAGATCTAGTTCCTTGACCAGGGATCAAACCCTGGCCCTGTGCATTGGGAGTGAGGCATCTTAACCACTGGGCCACCAGGGAAGTCTCCAATTCCCACTTTTTGAGGACTGATGTTATCAGTGTAGGCACCAGAGCAGTGCCTTCACTTTGAGATTCTACCTGATAAGCCAAGTAGAGCCAGTGAGTCTTTCTCTTAGACCTTTGGCATTTGAGACAAGGAGGAAAAAGACATTAGCGTTTCCTGCCAGTGGAAACCTATTGTTAGAAGAAAGTGAGGTTCACAAACTCCCTGGTCCTGTGTGAGGCAGACACTCTGGTTGTCCATCGAGAGGCATACTTTCCATTCGTATCCACTGTCACACACCACAGTTTCCCTCCAGCATCAGCTGATGATTGCTTGAGTACATGAAAAATGAGATTCTAGTCTAGAGATGACCATAAACCTACAACCCAGTTCTATTCAACGACAATCATAAACTCAGTTCTGTCAATGAGACATAGTTGGGAGTCTGCTGAGGGTCTTCTGTAAAGTACTTATTGCTCTTTGAGAAAATGAGAACAAATAATGTTTCTCTCTGCCCTCGCCACCATCCGCTACCATCCTTACCCTCTGCTTCCTGCCTTTAACTGGAGAGCCTGGTCTTAAGGCAGCTATTTTGTGGCCATGAGGCAATCAAGCACAGGATTGACTGGCACACAGAGGCTGGTAAAATGATAGGATGAGAATCTGCCTCCTTGATGACATTGTTAAGTGGCTGAACCAGCCCTGGACTATGAGGAATGTTATTTTGTTGGAGAATTAAATGTCCTTTTTTTCTAAAGCCACTCTTAGTCAGATTTTTGGTTGTTTGCAATAAAATGTATCCTAAGGATAGACCCTTTGACCCAGATCTTCGTAGAATTTCATTTGATTCACTAATACCCTTCCTATAGATTCTTTTTCACCTTTGAGTAACCAGAGTAAATTTCTATTTTGTGAAGCCAAAGAAGCATTAACTTCTTATGTCGGCTTATTAAACTATTACATAGGCTTTTTGCAAAATATTTAAGTTTTTTTTTTTCTTATATCATAGGAGAAAGTCAAGAAAAATGATCATCCAAATACAGAGAGCATTTGTTTCTTCTGCTTCCTTGAGTTTTTTCCTCTGTATTTTGACTTAACTCTGGATGAAAGCAATAAGCAACTCAAAAACTGCTGTTGCTGTTATGCTTTTAGCTTTGAGAGAGAATTGCAAAAGAGAGATGAGAGAATTCAAGTTTAGCTTAATGAAAGATAGATGCTCTTGCTAGTAACCTAGAATGTGATTCAAACTTAACCATTTTATGTTACCTGAGGTGAGAGTAAAGTTTAGATAAAAATATGTAGCAGAGAGCATTTCAAATCAGCATATCTCCTTTTCAAAGAGATAAAATAATATTTAGTAAAAGCTGCAAAGACATTCATGTCCTTTGACCAAGCAATTCCATGCTAGAGAATTTTTCCTAAGGAAATATTTTGACAGATGTAGGACAGATGTTTCTATCTGTAGTAGGGAAAAAAACACTGAAAAAGAAAAACATTAACTATTCAACAATAAGAAGATAATGTAGTTAATTACAGTATATCAACAAGAACTGCAGTCCAACCATTAGATATATAATAATTATGTAAACAAAGTAAGAATATAGAAAATGTAATTTTTTAAAAAACACAGTACATAGTGACATGTAAACTGTGATTGTGACTATAGATAAGATCTGGAAAGTATATGAAAAAACTAAAAAATAGTTTTTGGAATTAAGTGGAACTGAGGATGATTTCTTTCATTTTTTTCAGTGTTATTCTAATCTGTGTTTTATTCTTCATGCCAAGCTCATCACCTGTGCATAGAAAAAAAATTTTCCCTCTCTCCAAACCTCATGGGGACTTAAGAATTTTCTTATATATCTGTGTTCTTATGCTGAATAACCTAAGCAATGGAAAACTCTTGAGTAGTCTGAAGCTGAGAATTGACAGGCCCTCCATCATAAGGGACATGAATGTACCAAACAAGTTCTCCAAGGCCTTAGCAGGATTGATGACATATGGTCTAAGGGGCATCAGAGTGGCCTACATTCTTCCTGATCCCTAATTTCTCCCTATGGTCTACTGGGCAGCTATTCGTCTCTTTCCTTGAAAAGTTTTCTGAGCCTCAGAAGTTCTCCTCTAGGCCTTCTGAAGTCCGTGCATTTCCCCAAGGTCGTGTTCAAGGACATACCACATATATTGCCTGAAAAAGATCTCACTAAAATAGTTCCTCCTACTAGAATTTAATAGTCCTTTTCTTGCAAAGAATGGAATTAGTATAATAGCAAATTCTGGAAAATACTTTCATTTGTTCCTTCTGTTAGGAAATGCTAGCATATGATGAGTATGGGCAGGGCTGGGCTAAGATGACCTGGAAGTGAGCTCCTAGGTGAAGCAAACACATTAAATTATACTTCTAGTTAAAAAAATAGTTTGATTGATTTATTTGATTTTGCTGGGTCCTCATTGCTATGCAGGCTTTTCTCTAGTTGCAGGGAGCGTTATTTGAGAGTTGCAGGGGCCACTCTCTAGTTGTGGTGCATGAGCTCCTCAGCGCAGTGGCTGCTCTTGTTGCAGAGCACCGCTTCTAGGCACACAGCCTTCAGTAACTGTGGCTTCAGGGCTCACTGGTTGCAGTTCCTGGGCTCTGGAGCACAGGCTCAATAGTTGTGGTGCACAGACTTCGTTTTTTCGTGGCATATGGGATCCTCCCCATCAGAGATCCAACCTGTGTCTCCTGCCTCGGCAGGTGGATTCTTTACCACTGGGAACCACCAGAAAGGAAAGCCCTTTCTTCTATATTTATTTGTGAATCCAAATAAGAAAGCACCACATAACAACAGTCACTTTCAGTGGTAAGAATGGACCCCTCTTAGAAGGAAACTTGCCTTCAGCAAAGATAAATACAGCCCTGGAGAGAAACCTTGGTCTTAGGAGTAAGAAGTCTGGTGTCCCAGCCACAAGAAAGTAAGTTGCCTTTTGGGGCTGTGAGACAGAGCATTGTCCATATAGAAACATATGCCTGAGGTACAGTGGTTCTTGGTATTTGGAAATGTGGGGGAGAATTTGTAAGGTTAGAATAAATGGGAGATATTACTCAAGTTAGTGAGCAAGGGCTCAGACTATTAATCTCCTACAGTGTTGTAGACTGTCTTGAACAGTGAAGAATCATCTTCCATAAAATTCCAATAATGCTCCTGTAGGAAAACACTGGAAGATCAAAGCTGGGAATAATCATGAAGATAGTCATCAAAAATGCAAAGAGTAGGGGAGACTACAGAAGAAAAGCATATGTCTCTGAGTGCTGAGTTTTGTTTTGATGGTAATGATTCAACAATTCAGGAATGCATCTAGTTATTAGGAAATGCTTTATCAGAGATCCTTATACATCATTGTCTCAGGAAAAACCAGCTGTTTTGGAATTCTCCAGTTAGATGCATTATAAAGGCGGTGACGTTGAGAGATTGCTTTGAGAGAGGAGCTTACAAAAATCAGGTTTTGAAAATATATACCTGCTGGAATTTTTACCAACCTTTATAATTGTTCTCAGCTTTCTAATTTCATCTTGACTTCTGGGATGGAAACTCTGATGACAGAGAATATTCATCGATGAGATAAAGAAAGAATACTTTTTACTTAGATTTTCCACATTGAGCCTAACTCTTTGTGAAAACCATCCAGATTTTTTTGGCCTGATGTATATTTTTTCCAATCTGGGGATAGTTCCGTTTATGCTAATATGTTTAGCCATGCAGCATGATAGACTTTTAATTAAATCTATTGCATGATGAACTGACTCTGAGCATAAAGTTTCTGTAACACATCTTCATCTATTAGCTTCATGCAAAGGTCTTTCTTCAGTCACAGAACTGTAGTTATGTTTATTCAACCTGTAGTTTTAGGGTTTAACTAAGCCTTTTAACTTTAATCTCCTTTTCCCTATGACTGCTTTTTCATTATTATAGAGGATTAATATAAGGGAAGTCTCAGTCTAGTAGTGATTCTTCCTTAATTGCATTCTGTAGAAGGGGAAAAAAATAAACTGAAGCAGTTCAGTCGCTCAGTCTGTCCAACTCTTTGCATCACTGTGGACTACAGCATGCCAGGCTTCCCTGTCCATCACCAGCTCCCGGAGCTTGCTCAAACTCATGTCCATCGAGTTGGTGATGCCATTAAACCATTTCGTCTTCTGCCGTTACCTTCTCCTCCTGCCTTCAGTCTTTCCTGGCATCAGGGTCTTTTCCAATGAGTCCATTCTTTGCATTAGGTGGCCAAAGTATTGGAGTCTCAGCTTCAGCATCAGTCCTTCTAATGAATATTTAGGACTGATTTCCTTTAGGATTGACTGGTTTGATCTCCTTGCTGTCCAAGGGACTCTTAAGAGTCTTTCCGAACACCACAGCTCAAAAGTATCAATTCTTTGATGCTCATCTTTCTTTATGGTCCAACTATCACATCCATTCTACACATGACTACTGGAAAAATCATAGCTTTGACTAGACAGACCTTTGTTGGCAAAGTAATATTTCTATTTTTTAATATACTGTCTAGGTTTGTCATAGCTTTTCTTCCAAGGAGCAAGTGTCTTTTAATTCCCTGATTGAAGCACACCACCCTTCAAACTAAGGACAAGTGAACACACTGCAAAGGGAAATACTACCAACTTATTTTCAGTCTTTTCTATAGGCTTCTAATATATTTGAAAGTACAACCCTAAATCTAGTTTTTCCCACATCAGAGATTTTAGTTTCCCTTAAAGAAAAAATGAATATGCCCCGGGCTTTTCTCTCTTTCTCTCTCTTGTAAAAAGGATTCTAGTGCCTTGGCTAGTTCTTAATGTACTTTTGTTCTTCGAGTGCTTTTCTTGACTCATCTCGAGTAATGGAACCCAGTGAAGAAGAAGTAACTTTAACATTTTTATATACTTTCTCACCCCTTCTCTTCTCTCCTCGCACAACGTCTGCCGTGTTGCTCTTGGCAAAGTTACCGGGACAGTTACTGTGAAGTTACCGGCGAGAAGAGGTGGGGATCTTAGGTTGGCCCTGGGTCATCTTCCTAGGTGGCTTTTAGGAGCATGAACTTCCACTGCGCTGAGAGGAGAAAAACTCTCTAGGGAGTGGAGGGAAAAAAGATAAAAGAGTGTTTTTCTTAGTTTCCAGATCAAAACGGGAACCTGATCTTTGGTCTTGTTTTTCAGCACTCCCTAACCCAAGGAATCCTTCTTGCATCCGGAGGCATTCCCTCCAAAGCAGAAGACTGCTCACAGCCTGGGTGGCCAGGGAAGCTTCCTCCGGGAGAGAGGCATGAAGAGTGAGGGAGTGGCCGGGGCAGGAGGGCAGGTGAGCATCCTGTGTTCATCCTTCTTCCTGACGCCACCCAGGGTCCTCAACTGGGAGCTTCAGTTGGGAGGGCGGATGGAAACAATTTTCTCTTCTCTGTTGTTTTAAATGACAGGAATATGATTATATTATTCTACTCTTGAGCCTTGCTTTGGCCTTACTTTTCAAGTATGCTCTTCTTTTCCCAACAGATAATCACTCACTTAAAAAGGGTTTATAATGAAGGTCTCTTAAGTGGATACAAGCAAACATTGCAAGGCAGTCAGGAAAGACACATTTTCCCCCTTCTGTGAAATTCTAGTGGAGGCTTATCACAAGCTGTTTCTGTTGCCTTAAATGCCCGCTGCTTTCTCGTCTGTTCAGAGAACTGCTGCTAAATTTTCAACCCTCCTGGGCAAAACCTTCCCTGAAAGCATCTGCCTTTTCTTCCCCAGCTTTTATGCCCTCTCAGTGCGTTGTGTAACACACCCTGGTAGAAATGAACGTTTATTAAAACATCACGCTCTAAGCAGGTCGCAGGCATGCTGCCCACCAGGCTTTGGTCCTTCAGCGACAGAATAGATAGGCAGTCAGGTCTATCTAATCCACGTGTCTTTCTGTGATGGTATCTAGAGAGAATCTTGAACTTGAGGTTTCTATGAAGATGACAATGACAACAACAACTCTACTTAGTTCACGTGACAAATGAAAACCATTTACATTTGACCTTAGACTTCATTTGGGTTTCCCAGGTGGCACTAGTGTTAAAGAATCTGCCTGCCAATGCAGAAGACTCAAGAGAGATGAGTTCGATCCCTGGCTCTGGAAGATCCCCTGGAGGAGGAAAATGGCAACCCGCTCCAGTGCTTTTGCTTGGAGAATTCCATGGGCAGAGGATCCTGGTGGGCTACATATAGTCCATGGGATTGCAGAGAGTCAGACACTACTGGGCAACTGAGCACACAGTGCACAGACTTAATTTAAATCTTTTTGTTGGAGTTTCTGTTGGGATAGTAACAGTGGTTCAAATCCCATCTGCCCCCCCCTCCCCCTGCAACTATTATAGGGTCTAGAAGCCTGGAAACTACATTTTCCAAATTTCTTTGTCATCAGGTGTCTAGTTTAGGTTCCAGAAATGGGAGCCCTCTTTGAGATTTAGAACAGAACCAAAGGAGAAGCTATCATTGATTCAGCAGTTGTGGATAAACATGTCAGGTCTAGCAACGCACAGACACGAGCCTTTGCCAGAAGTTTCTAGGTATTCTTTTGAAAATCACCCACTGTGGTACAGTAGGAAGCTGAGATCATCGGCGCAGATTTGGTCTGATCCTTGAACTTCCTATGAGGAGCTGCCCTGATCTTTGTTCTGTTCCGCCCTTACGGTGGTTTTGCATTAATATAAGGGCTCTAATTCTTTGAATTAAATCCCCTCCTGCTTGAAATACCTAAGTGGTGTCTGTTCCCTTGACCAGACTCTGACTGATACAATCTATATAATTGATTATAAAAGATAATAGGGCTATAGGGTGAATCTTTGATATTAGATTTTGGTTACTGTTCATCAAGGTTCAGATGATTAAAATGAGTTGGTTTTTTTTTTTTCTCATGCCACCGAAACACTGTTCATCCTCTTTTGTATGTTTCATTCCTGTTTTGTCTCTCCTACTTGTATTGTGATCTGCTTTCCACAAAGAGCTCTTTTACGCTTATATGTTACAATGGTTTGAACACAGTAGGTCCACAGTATTTATTTGTTGAATTAAAACAAGTTATACTTATGCCTTGTTTTACATTCATTTTAGATAGAATATTTGGTAGCTGCATGGCAAAAAGAGGGGCAACTCTACTTCCAGAACATTGTGCAAAATGTCTAATGATTACAGACACCAAGGAACAATTCATCGCTCAGTGTGAATAATGTTGAATCACTGCTTGTTTGTTCTTGCAAGTAGTCATTTACTTGGTAGATATTTATTGATCACCTATTATGTGTCAAGAATCATTCTAAGTACTGGGACACATGAGGGAACAAAACAAGCAGAAATCTCTGCCTTATTCATCTCCCTGCTTTGATTTGATCTTGGAAACCTGAGACTGGATGCTGCTTCCCTTGTTTCTTTGTGTTAAGTGTCTCAATGTGACTGTGACAATTATTCTGGTGGGATGATCAGTGTCCCTGATGGCAGGTCCAAATGGAAAACTGATTCTCCACCTTAGGAGGGAGCATAGAGTCCAAGGCCCTGTCTGTGAACCTTATCTTCCTGGGACTCTTTAATCCAGGGTTGACATTCCCTGTCTTGCTAAGTGGCATCACACACATATGTGGACCTAGTTCCTTCCTGTGTGAAAATTCAGACTTTCCCCTCTTTATTAATAGCAGTTAAGCACAGTGTCTTCTCAAGTCTTGGCAAGTTCGTTGTTCTGCTGGGATTGATGACACTTAGTAGCACTCTCATTCAAGTCCCTTCTTGCCAATGGTTTATAGTATTTCTCTTGTTGTTTAGATTTAGACATCAAATAGTCTGGAGAGGTTTCCTATTCTATATGTTGTTTTTGGCATATTTCCTCAAAGAAGGCCTCATTATCTTTGCTCACATGCTACCTCTGAGTGATTTCTGGAATGAGACTGACTCATGGCTTATGACTAAGTTTGGTAGCAATTTCCTTTGAAAAGGATAATTCTGCAGTTTATTCTAACACATTATGTAAACATTCTGAAATATTTAGTAATATACCTGTGGGTAAAAGATGGAAATGTATTGATTTCATGTATTGAGTTGGTCAAAAAGTTCATTTGAGTTTTCTCCTACAATGGGTATGGAAAAATCCAAACCAACTTTTTTGCCAACCCAATATATATACGTTTGTCCTTCTTAGTAAATTTAGTACAAAGGGAGAATTCACCTACCTATTACTGAGGGTAACTTTACTAAAGGAGGCTGAAGACTTAACTGTATTCACAGTGATCCCAAAGAATGGCTAGAAGGAAACCAGGGACCATTTGTGGTTCTGGTTGATGGAGAGTCTCAGGCCACTGAGATAGGACTTTTAACTTGATTCAGGCTCTGTTCCCTGCCTTACATGGAAAGGGTGACACTCTGACCAGTGCAGGGCACGGCTGGGAGTGGGTGTGGTCAGATCTGATGGCACCAGGTGAGTAATGAGGGTCCTGGCAATGACCCTGCCTATTTCCAGCCTAAAAGGCATTTGGGCAGCTGGGCTTTGGCTCTGTACAAAAGAACCTGTGATTAAATCATAGCATGGGCTAGCTGAACTCACATTTTTAAGATTTAGGCCAATCAGTACAGCACGGATTCCCCCCCTCTCCCCCAGAGGATGGAAAACCTATGCTTCCAGATTCTTATTCTCTATGTCCATATATGAAGATAGAAAGTAGTGAGTCAGGCCAAATGGATTTCACAGGGTGTACCTTTTTGGTTGCCTGCATACAGAAGCAGTCTGAGCTGGACTGAAGAAAGACAAAAAATTGTGCAGGGAGTGGGGAGAGGAAAAAATGAGAAAAAGAAAATGAGTGGGGAAGACTTTCAGATCAGTTATCAGAAAAATACGAGGAGTGGAAATAACTGGATTTCTACTTTTAAATAATGCCCATGAGTTGTCTTAAATCATCAACAACAACAAACTAGGAAATTAAGAGCTAATTTTACTATCTTTTCCACCCAAGCCTATTTAAAATGTCTGAAAAACCCAAACCAACAAACAAACCTCATAACGCAGCCAAGCAGTCTCCCCTCTCCATGGAGTTCTCCAGGCGGGAATACTGGACTGGGTCACCATTCCTCTCTCCAGGTGATCTTCCCAATCCAGGGGTCGAACCCCGGGTCTCCTGCATTGCAGGCAGATTCGTTACTGCCTAGCCACCAGGGAGGCCCGTTTAAAGTGTTCTGAAAAAATCCAAACCAATAAGCAAACCTCATAGGGCAGTACCCCGAGAGGAAAGTTAATTTTACTGAATGTCAAATAAAAATAATAATACTATTTTCTTTTTTTTTTTTAAACCTAGGGGGATAAAATTCCAAGCGTGAGGCACAGTTAGAAAGAAAGAGAAAGATGATGCTTAATGGTTGTTCTCTCCGTTGTAGCCTATCTCTACTTTAATCCAGCCTGTTAACATTCTGCTATTTATTTAAATGGAAGATGGTATGTAAATACACTAAATATAGGAAGGCAAAGCTGGGGATGTTCCAGCTTTGCAAATGTGGTGGGGAAATGGCCAAGGAGTGCCCTGGCCAGAACATTCCAGCTCTGTTGGCTGACCCAGGGGCCGTCCTGCAAAGACATCCTAAGCAAATATTTTTTCAGTTAATGGGCACAATTACTGAAATTTCACACAGCACTTCAATTTTGCTCTGTAGTTCAATTTCCCTTCCACATTCAATATTCAACCTTTTAAAATACACATTTCCAGAGCTAAATTGGCATTAGCAAGCTTTGAAAAGTTCTACCAAATGAGTGGAAACAGGCTGTGAATTTCTTCTCTTTTCCATTTCTTTCTCTCCAGATCCTTCTGTCCTAGTTTAGGCAATGTGTGAGGTCAGGAAAATAGGTGGGGTTTGGAAGCAGGAAATGGGGGTTCTTATATACTGTCAGAAATCAGAAATATCTTTTTTTTTGGATAAAATCTCATCAGGGAGGAGCCACAACTTTTACATACTAGTTGACCTATCTTTAGTAGATTTATCAAATTATCTTCTTTATTTATACTGAGATTATTTCTACCAAAATTATTTCCACTAAGAAAAATTTGAGGAGATTATAACTATAACCATATTCAATGAACAGGATAATAAGATCAGAAAGGAAATTTAAAAGTCATATATTGCAGGCAGAGGGGAAAAGTCCATAGTGGACCATTAATTTATATTCAAATCTTTACAGTAACCAAAGCAAAAGAAGAAATATAAGCCTGTAATTGTTGAGTGAGGTCTTGCAGTTTACCCAGCTCTGGGTTTGAACACAGAAAAGCACTCAAATAATGCATAATAATGTCCAACAATAGTACCTTTGGTGTCTTCACTGTGGAGAAAATTTAGTGATGATTAGCTTTATTCTGACTATAGTTAACTGTGATTATCAAAACATGCATTAAGCAAAAGTCAGGTCCCTTGGTTAGGACTCCATACTTCCACTGAAGGGGGCATGAGATTGATCCCTGATCAGGGAACTAAGGTCACACATGCCGCAGGATTTGGCCCAATTTTTTTTAATATGTCACATCTAGGGAGTTATAGACTTTTTGTAAAACATATCTAGGGATGTGCAAAGGTGCTGCCACCATATGTAACTGAGGCCAAAGTCCCAGGTGTGATGTTTCAGGCCCCACCGTAGGCAACTGTGAAGGCTTTAGCTGGCAGGCTTTCGGGGAAAATCTGCCCTCTGTGTACAGTCTGGAGGGAGTTACAGTCAGACTCACGTCCCTACAGGCCGGCCAGGCTCGCTTACAACTCCAGTCCTCGTCCAGATGCCTCAGTTCAGAGGCCTCCTTATCAAGGGACCCTTTTCCAGCCCCTGACTCAGTACTTTTCCACTCCTTGTCCTCTGCCCATCCCACCCCAGGACTTCCCTGGCTGGGACACGATCGGCCAATCTGTGCTAATACATCTCACCCTGCCTGGAGCTGCTCCGGGAGGGAAAATGAAACACTGAGAGAGCCAGTGCTTTTTCCTGTTTGCCTCTTGATTACACTATCGCCGTGAGTGAATAAAGCCTTAACTATTAATCTCTGTTTGGCCCGTTGTCTTAATTGACCTTAATACCTGGCAGCTCGGCTTTCTCCAATTCTGCTCCTGACGGTAACTAGATATCAAACTGAGGAACAGAGACAAAATTTATGGTTCTTCGGGTTGAATGGATATTTATTCAGGACAATCATCTTCCCTGGATTTCAGAGTCCGTCATCAGGGGAAGTGAAAAGCATCATGCTTTCATGGACAGGACACAGAATAAGATGCCAGAAGTCTTGGGTTCTAAAATATGCCTTGCTCTGTAATTTGGACACACAACATCATCCAAGTGTTCTGGGTTTTAGTTTTCGAAACTATGAAATGAGGAACTCTGGACAGGGGGAGTTTGAAGATGCCTTTCACTGTGATGCTCACCAGAGCCATCACCTCTTCATACCTTGATGTAGGTCAGAGTGTCCATCACTCACCTTTGCAGGATGTGGGAGTGATGGTGGGAGGAAGTTAAGGCAAGCCTTTAGGAACAACTACCCTGACTTCCCTTGTGGTTCAGCTGGTAAAGAATCTGCCCGCAATGCGGGAGACCTGGGTTCAATCCCTGGGTTGGGAAGATCCTCTGGAGAAGGGAAAGGCTACCCACTCCAGTATTCTGGCCTAGAGAAATCCATGGACTGTATAGTCCATGGGGTCACAAAGAGTCAGACACAACTGAGCGACTTTCACTCACTCACTCACCCTGCCCTAGATTGTCTGTTGGGGAGCTCTCGGCTTTAGGTAAGAATTTGGGGGGACTTCTCTAGATGTCCAGGGTTTGAGACTTCACCTTCCAATGCAGGGGTTGTGAGTTCAATCCCTGGTCGGGGAGCTGAGATCCCACATGTCTCGTGGCCAAATACAAAAAAACATAACAGAAGCAGTATTGTAACAAATTCAGTAAAGACTTTAAAAATGACTCACATAAAAAAAAAAAATCTTTACAAAATTGATGTTTTCTCTGAGTACAAATGTAATTTGGAATTTTATAATTTTTGCATATTTTCTAGAGCAGATAAGCCCATGGTTTAGTTTTAGGTCATCTTTAGATGAGTGCCTAGACATTTGGTAAATTATACTTCTCTATTGATAGACATAGGGGAGTACTTATTGTAGTATTTACTAAATATTGAGTTAACAAAAATTCATAACATTGTACAGAAAACATGAAGAAGGTTTTTGGCCAACCCTATAGATTTTAAATAAACATGGGTGTTGTAGGCTGAATTTATGTCCTTCCAAAATTCCTATGTCAAAACCTTAACCCCCAATGTGATTGTATTTGGGAATGAGGTCTGTAAAGAGGTAATTAGGGTTAAATGAAGTCGTCAAAGTGGGGCCCTAATCCTATAGGATGGTGTCCTCATAAGAAACAAGATCTCACTGGCAGTCTTTCTCTCTCCACCTCTGCACAGAGATGAGGCCATGTGAAGACACAGTGGCTGTCTATAAGCCAGGAAGAAAGATCTTACCAGAAATCAACCCTGCTGACACCTTGATCTTGGATTTCCAGACTCCAGAATGGTGAGAAAATCAGTGTCTATTGTTTAAGCCACCCTGTCTGTGATATTTTGTTATTTAAGCCCAAGCAGACTAATACAGTGGGGGAAACAATCATATATATAAAATTCATTGTCTGAAAATGAAGCCAACAAAAAATATGGCATGATATCGAGCAATTGATGGAATATAAGAAAAGACTATCCATTTGACCTTGACATTGGAAAACATTCCTTCAAACATCACAGTTTATTGACATAGGATTATGTTTCACTCTGTGTGTGTTCAGTAACACCCTTTGTTCTGCTGAGAACAGCATTTTCTTTACCATAATATTTTATTTGTTCATAACTGTTTTCCAGTTTTCATGAGTTAACCTTTAGATAGAGCTTAGTATGATGGCATGTACAGACATTTGTAAACTACATAAAATAAAAATATAAATTTCAATAGTGTAAAATAAAGCTAGTAAGCTGGAAGGTGGTATAAGAGGAGGGTTAGAGCAAAACGGAGGGAGATAATTCCTCATTTTATAAATTAGAGAGTTGGCAGCCATGAAAAAGAAGGCAATAATGCCATCTGCAGCAGCATGATGGACCTAGAGACTGTCATACTGAGTGAATTCAGAGAACTGTCCTATGACATCCCTTATATGTGAACTCTAAAAAGAAATTATACAAATGAACTTATTTACAAAACAGAAACAGACTCACAGACTTAGAGAATGAACTTATGGTTACCAGGGAAGAAGGATGGGGATAAGGGATAGTTAAAGAGCTTGGGGGTGCACACTGCTATATTTAAAATGGATTATCAACAAGGACCTACTATATAGCACAGGGAACTCTGTTCAATGTTTTGTAGCTGCCTGGATGGGAGGGGAGTTTGGGGGAGGATGGATACATGTATATGTATGGCTGAGTCCTTTTGCTGTCCCCCTGAAACTATCACAACATTATTAATCAGCTATTCTCCAATATAAAATAAAAAGTTAAAATCTTTTTTTAAATTAGAGGGTTGAGCAGTTCCATCTGAGGTAGGTGGATTAAGAAATAGAAGACATATTTCTTTTAAAGTTACAAAAATCGCCAGTAGTAGAACTAACATATAAATGGTCAACAATTTCCTGGAGGGAAAGGAGCTAGTTATGAGCTAGGTGCTGTGTTATTTATGAAATCAGATCAGTAACTACTTGGAAAACTGATATATTGGGAAACAGAAGTGTAGCTATATTGTTTGGAACTAAAATCGCAATCGTAAGTAGGTGATATCGGAATACCTACCAGTGGAGCCCCTGTTTCCCATCCAGTTTCTGAAGGAAACAGGGAATAGGTAAGGCAAGGAGTAAGGCTGATGGGAGAGTCAGGCTTACTTGATTATTAGTAAAGGCTAACATGGAGTAAATGGCTCTCTCTGAAAGGTTTGTTTAATGCACTCCAGGAAAAGGAAATTTTCTAGGAATCATGAAAATGCTGGACCAGGGCAGCCCTTCCCACACTGTGGGAAGAGCCCCCCACCCCGGAAAAGTTCCAGCCCCAGGAGAAGGAAAGAAAGAAGCTGAGCCAGGCACTCACCGTTTATCTTTCTCCAATTTCTCACTCAGATCAAGCCATTAAAAAAAAATTTTCTTTTTAATTTATCTGTGGCTGTGGGGTCATTGTTCATTGCAGCATGTGGCCCCAGGACACATTGAATCTTAGTTCCCTGACAAGGGATTGAACCTGCACGCCTTACATTGGAATGCAGATTCTTAACCACCAGACCACCAGGGAAGTCCCAGATTAAGCCATTCTTTAAACGAATTTCATGGTAGAATGAAAGGAGGCCAAGATTGACACATATGGAAGGAACTTCAAGATGAGGGAAATTTTCTCTTTAACAGTTGCCTGTAGGGAAATTGAACATGTACTGAGTGTAGTGTGGACTGTTGAAGAATTTCACTTTTCATTATATGGGAGAAATAGCAGTAGGAAGTAGCCTATTTTGATTGCTACTTTGCCCCTCCTTCATCCCCCTGGTGATTTTTGTTGGACCACCTGAGAAGAGTTGATGATGAAATTAAAGAAGAAAGGAGCAAATACCAGCTCAATACCATTAAGTCGGTTCTCCTGGATGTTTGTCTTCAACCTTCATCCTCTCTAACATGAAAGCTATTAATACATCTCTAGCTACTTCTGTTGAGTTACCTTTATTTTATTCATTAAGATGTAGGCATTAGATAGACATCTCAGCCACTCTCTTCTGCTTGTGGGATACACAATAGCCTTGTTTTCTTTTCTTCCATGGGATTGAATTCTAACAAGATGAGAACTCAGGGAGGACCTTCAGGCCCTGAGGTTAGACTGAGGTGGGCTACTCCCAACTATATGTGTTTGATCCTTGCCCACCAATCTTCATTCTGTTTACTCCTCCCATTCGATTGTAGTGAGAACACATTTCTCTAACCCTCAAAATTAAGCATGTCTTCATCCTCCACTTGCTAGGTGACTGAGAACTTGGCATTTACACTATCGATCTGGGTGGTAGTTACACAGGAAATAATGTATGTGAGAATGTGTTGAACTGTGTACTTAAGGCTAGTACACTTTATTCAATTTGTATACATGTGTTTTACATCAGTTGGAAATAAAAAACCCTAGCCTTAAATTTCTTGACAGTTTCTTTCCCTGCCCAAAACTGGCACAAGAATGGCCCTGGCCCTCCCCGCCAGACGTTTATTATGGCAACATTTTGAAGGTGGGGCTTTCTGAACTCTCCATAATCTGCCAGTGTTTCTCAGTCTTTTAAACATTTCTTTTGCTCAAGACTTACTGAACGGTTTCAAGGCACAATCAGTTTTTTTCTCCAAAAGATCTTTTTAACTGAGACACAAAATCTACAAGTCATAAAAAAATATTACTACATTTTGCTACATTAAAAAAAATCAATATGTGTGTGACAAAAACACCATAAGGTAAAGATTTGGATGAAAAGATTAATATGGAAAAAGCAATCACAACTCAAACCACAAAGTACTCTGTCCCTCATAGAAAGTTCTGATCGGCTTATAAAGAACCCAGTAGAAAAGTGGGCAATAGATGTGAATGAAACATTCCATAATGTATAAGATACCAAGCACATGAGCAGATGCTTAACCTCACTCAAGAGGTTAATGAGAAATGAAAATGGAAACTACAGCAAGACACCATTGTTCAAGCTATCAGACCGGATACAATTAAAAAGTTAGATGTTGGAAAGCCTGGGAGAAACAGGCCCCATCATGCAGTGCTTGGGAAGGCAGATTTCCCAGTTCCTATAGAGGGTCATTGAATAGCACCTATTCACAATGACAAATGCATGTGCCCTTTGAGTCGACAGTTCCATTTTTAGGAATTTAGATGGCAGGCAAAATGGTGCCTGTTCAAGGTAACATTATTGTTTGTGCTAGTAGACTGTTGAAAATAACCTAAATGTTAATGAATAGAAGTCTGGTTAAATAAATCATGCTTACCATAGAATACTAGGCAGCCATAAAAATGAAAGCTTTTTTTAAATAGTTAAAAAATCTGAGTTATTATTGAGTTAAAAAAAAAACAATGGTAGAACAATGTGCAGAAGGTGCACATTTGTGTAAAGGAGGAAATGACTGAATGAATGAGGGGACAAGTCTGGATCTGTCTAGACTGTGTTTTGGGGAATCAGGGAGGTCAAGGTTAACAAGGAGAGACACTGACGTGGTCATGACTTGTGGCGTGTTGTCTCTGCTCTCCTGCTAACCTTTTTCTGGTTCTTAGTTCTTCATTCTTTTCCTTAACCCTGCCCTTCAACGCCAGTGCTCAGGGTCCTGCCCCAGCTCTCAGCACGGCCCATCTTTCCACAAACACAGTCAGAGTTAATGTTAGTGAACTGGTAGAAATCCTTCTGGTTGTAAGTGCATTTTAGCGGAGGGCCCACAAGACATGGATGCCCCCTATCCTTTCTATAGTGGCACCTTTAAAAGTGTCAGTCACTCAGTTGTATCTGACTCTTTGTGACCCCGTGAACTGTAGCCTGCAAAGCTCCTCTGTCTATGGTATTCTTCATGCAAGAATACTGGAGTGGGTTGCCATTTCCTACTCTTGGGGATCTTCTGGACCCTGAGATCAAACCCAGGTCTCCTGGATTGCAGGTGGATTCTTTACCACTGAGCCAGCCAGGAAGCCCATTGGCAACTTAAGCTCAGTTTTTAAAATGATCTTTTGGCTATGCCCTGTGGCATGTGGAATCTTATTCCCCAACCAGGTATTGAATCCACATCCCCTGCTTTGGAAGTGCAGAGTCTTAACCACTGGCCCATCGGGGAAGTCCCTATGGTGCATCTTTGAGGCGTGGTGGAGCCTCTGTTACTTCTTGGAGGGCTGTGTCTAGAAATGTTTGACATGAGAATATTTAGTGATTGATGTTTTCAGAAACCAGGAAGTGCTTAAAACAGGGGTTTTATTTTGTGACGAGGTTTTGTCCATGGTGACACTGCCTAAAAGTCCACTTATTTCTTATCAAAATAAGGTTCTGAAGGAAAATAAAGAGCTCCTTAGGGCTTCTACCGGAAGAGAAAGGAGGAGACATGAGGTCTTCTCCTTTCCCTTTTGGTAGAGTATGCCCCCCGTCCCAGCGTGAAGTGAGGACAACGCAGAGCAAGAGAGGGTGGAGGCACAGAGAGGAAGTCAAAACCTTCAAAAGACAGAGGAAGGAGAGAGCCAAGAAACAGAGGGCCGCTGAGAAGGAGTGATGGGGATTGAAAGCCCTGCCAGTGCCTCTCGTCTTTGGGGAAAGCTGGTGGAGCCCTGGCAACCTACGCAGTGACCACGGACAGGTAACACTTCACAACAGGGCAGTGGGCAAACAACTCAGTGGCCCCCAGTGAGGACTAATGAATGAATCATTGTCCATCCACAAAACGGGGTGATTCTAGCTCTAAAAGGGGGGAAGGACTAGCTCTCTCTACCACTATAGAGTGATCTCCAGGATTTAGGTACTTTTTAAAAAATTAGGTGAATAAAATCTTGTACAGTATGCTACCATTTATCTCAGGGATATATATATATATATATCCTATACCTATTTAACAAGAGATAAATATATATATATATATATATATATATTTATCTAAAAGATAAATCAATCACTTCAGTTGTGTCTGACTCAGCGAATCTCTGAACTGTAGCCAACCAGGCTCCTCTGTCCTTGGGATTCTCCAGGCAAGAATAGTGGAGTGGGTTGCCATGCCCTCCTCCAGGGGATCTTCCTGATGAGGGATTGCATTTCTTTGGGCTCCTGCATGGTGGGCGCATTCTTTATGCTGAGCCACCAGGGAAGCCCATATTTATCCCTTAGATATCCCTTAGTGTATATATATATATACACACATATAATATATATACTTATCCCTTAGTTAAAGGGATAAATATATAAATATACATATATTAAAAAAAAACAACAGGAGGATAAACTATAAAATTAAACAAAATGGTGAGTAATGGGGGAGGTAGTAGAAGGGGAAAAAGGAGAGAAGTTGACCTTTGCACATACCTTGTTTTGTAGTTTTGATTTGGAAATCATGTATATATTTTACATAGTTATAAAATGAAAATTAAATTCAGGGCTTCCCTGGTAGCTCAGCTGGTAAAGAATCCACCTGCAATGCAGGAGACCCCGGTTCAATTCCTGGGTGGGGAAGATCCCCTGGAGAAGGGATAGGCGACCCACTCCAGTATTCTTGGGCTTCGCTGGTGGCTCGATGGTAAAGAATCTGCCCGCAATGCGGGAGACCTGGGTTCAATCCCTGGGTTGGGAAGATCCCCTGGAGGAGGGCATGGCAACCCACTCCAGAATTCTTGTTTGGAGAATCCCACGGACAGAGGAGCCTGGCAGGCTACAGTCCATGGGGTTGCAAAGAGTCGGACATGACTGAGTGACTAAGCACAGCACAGTACAAAAATAGAAATTAAAAAAAAGACATATGAATTTAACTCTGTACCAAGTTAGAGGCATAACAATACAGCTATTCTCAGTGCCTTTAAAACAGTGATTTGATTTGTAGCCCCCACAGGGATATTCTCTGTGAGAAATTATAGAACAAGGAAGTTGGTTTGTTCAACAATGACAACAACAAAATTTGCAAGGAAAGTAAGAGGAAGAGATGAGAGGGAAACCCATAGACTGAAAAAGTCTGAGGAGGCATGTCTAAGTCAATTGAGTAGGGACATATTTGAATTCTGCTTCAAGCATTCCAACACAAAACATTCTAAGTAATTAAAAAAAAAACTAAGCATTCTAAGAAAGTTGGGGAAGTCAGAGTGCTGACTGAACATTTCATGATGTTAAGAAACTATTGTTAATTTTTTAGGCATGACCATTTTATTCTGGTTGAGTTTTACTTTTACAAAGAATTCTTAGGATTTAGCGATACAAATGGAAATATTTAAAGATGAAATGATGCCTGTGATTGCCTCAAAATAATCCTAAGGGGGAGGGAAAGTGAATGACAAATATATGGAGGTTCATCATACATCTTCTATTCTTGTATCTTTGAAATAGTCCAGGTCTCAAAAATAAGTTTTGTATAGGGCAGTGGGAGAGAGAAAATTCTCATTAGCAAGTTGGATTAGTAGTGTATTCTTCACACAACTAGTCTTTTAGTTAGACTTGTGTATCTATGACTCTGTGAGATTCAAACCCTTCCAGCACACAGAACAATGACAGTGCCTTTGGGGAGGTCAGAATTCAGAGGTTCAAGGGCCAGTTGATTTTAGAACTGGCCTCAAACCTCATTTTCCTCATTTATCTCCTTTTTCTGTTGCTAATTCAATTCAGCCCATTCCATCATTTTGCCAATTCATGCTGAGGCTGTCACAGTAACTACCTTATTATTTCTTCCAATAGCAAAAGGCTAATAGAACACAATTATATCTGTAGTAAACACCCTTAAGAGCTCCCTAAACTATTGATGTTTCAAAAAGGCTTAACAAAAAAGCCATACCATGGAGAGGCACTATTAACAGTCCTCTAGACCAGTGAACAGAATTTATTTATACTACTGTCTGGTTAGATACGTGGTTATTTATTTAGAAAAAAAAATGAAAAAAATATGTCATAAATGTATACCCTTTAAGTACCACATTGGAACTCAACTCAATACTCTGTAATGCCTATATGGGAAAAGAGTGAATAAAGAGTGAATATATGTATAACTGATTCATTTTGCTATATGGTTGAAACTAACACAATGTTGTAAATCAACTGTACCCCCAATAAAAATATTTTGAAAAACAAAAAAATATAATTACATATACATCATAAAAAATTCAAAAAAATAACAATAACAACAACAAAAACTGTAAAAACAAGCCTCCCTTCTACCTCTACCCCTCAGTTCTCTTCCTGGAAACATTAATGTTCACAGTTTATTGTGTATTCCTCCAGAGATATTCTAAATATATTTGCAGAAGACATAATTATACATCACAAATGGTAGTAAATTAAATATAATTATTGAGTAATCCTTAACTTTCCCTAATCTGTGATTTTTAGGGCTCCTTTTTACTTCTGGGCTGTCATTTATGCAGCCAGCACAGAAAGGCAATTTTGAAAAGATCTTTTCTTCACTTTTATTTTTATTCTTTGGTTTTGAAAAGCTCTTTCTTGATTTTGATAACTTGAGCAATTTCATTTTTTCCAGATGAATAATCACAGGCCAGCATAAATAAGAATTTGAACTAGTATGTGCCTGTATCCACTGATAGATGTCTGTGAACATTTTTGCTTTGAGTTCTAGCAGGGTCCGAAAATTGACAGTTAAAAACATTGGTAAAACTAGACAATCCTACTTTTGCTTCTTGTCTCCCTAGTTTCAGAATTGTGAGTTCTGATGAAGACCAAAACTGTGGGGATTTTAATAAAAGGTATCTTGACTTAAGTGACATTGTGTTAGATCAACCACTACAGGATGGTGAAGGCCAGAGATTGGGAAATAAGTAGGAAAGAGAATTGCAAAGGAGGGCATCACTCCTTTTGCAAGCCTATCCTCAGATCCTGGATTCTAACTTCTCTCCTTTTTCTTTTTTAATATATATTTATTTATTTTGCTGCACTGGCTGTTAGTTGTGGCCTGTGGGATCTGGTTCCCGAACCAGGGGCCAAACCTGGGCCCCCTGCATTGGGAGCACAGCATCTCAGCCACTGGCCCGCCAGGGAACATCCACTAGCTTTCTTCTTGACGTCTGTGCTTGGAGACAGCACTGCGCTGCCCAATACCCTGCTGCACAACAACTCTTTGAGGTCATAGCTTGCAGCAGTGCCCTTAGCAGTGGCAGTTGCTTAAAGATTTTAGAGACTAGTCATTCAAGGTTTAGAGTTAGTCAATTCAGGCTCCTTCTGCATGCATAATACAAGATGTTTATATCAACCAATAATCATGTATATCATTAGATCAGTTAACATTAAAACATTAAATAATACTTTGCATAGCACTGCACTTTAAGGCATGAAGTAAAATCATAAACATCTAGCAGCAATTCCCAAGGCTGCCACGCCGATCTCTTGTTCCTTCATTTCCTCTCCTCTCCCTGCTTCCTTTCTCTTTCTTCTTATCAGTTCAGCTCCTCACTAAGAAATGGTCCTTCCATCCTCAGGCACAGGGCGGATCTGGCCTCAGGCCCAGCCTCCTCTGTGTTCTCTCTTTCTATTAGGAAGGCACTTACTATGAGGTTACACTTACCAAAGAAAGTAGAGGTACCTATTCAGAAAATTCACAGCAGAACAGCTAACTAAATTAAACAGAGGTTACAGAAATGCATCATTCTAAAGATCAAAGGGTCCAAGAATCAAATAAATGTCAAATATAACCCACGAGTTAAAGATAACTAAAATTGCTAAAAAAAAAATTACTCTTTCCCTATGGATTTTGACTCTGCCTTGTAATTAAATATGTTAAAGCACAACTGAGCCAAATACTATTCTCTTATTTAATATATAATGTAGTGCCTATTCTACTCAAATTGAAACTTTTATACATTATCTGCTGCTAAGTCGCTTCAGTTGTGTCTGACTCTGTGCGACCCCATAGACGGCAGCCCACCAGGCTCCCCCGTCCCCGGGATTCTCCAGGCAAGAACACTGGAGTAGGTTGCCATTTCCTTCTCCAATGCATGAAAGTGAAAAGTGAAAGTGAAGTCACTCAGTCGTGTCCAACTCTTAGTGACCCCATGGACCGCAGCCTACCAGGCTCCTCCGTCCATGGGATTTTCCAGGCAAGAGTACTGGAGTGGGTTGCCATTGCCTTCTCCGTACATTACCTTATACTATTATTTAAAGTGCTATAGCCTTATAAATTCTAATACAGTACAATAGATACACATTACTTTAGTATAGAATTACTGTTATCTATAGGTCCTGATTCCAAATTTTCTAGAAAGGAAGTCTAAATTTGTTCACCTTGGGTAGGATGTCCATTCTTGACCCGGTTATGATCAACTTCTTGGTTGGGTGAACATCCCCCAAAGTATGAAATACTTCCATCTACTTATCCTAATGCATGATTTCTTCTTGACATACCATCCAAACACTTCTTGACCAAGTATGCTGATCAAGTTCGTCAAGACTCATGCTTCTTAGCTCTTGGAGAATGACCCTGCCTAACGTGGCCTTGTGTTCAGTTTCATGTGCGTCTATTCAGTGCCTACTAAATATCCGGTAATATTTGGGATGCAAAGGTGAAGGCGTTCTTTCAGAGGGAGTGCAGTCTAGTTGTAGACAGTCATATCCCCAAATATACAAAATTAACAGTAGGCTGTACTCAACATTTTAATGAAGATTGTGTTAAATATACCTTTTTTGTTGGAAACTGAAATGGCAAAAATTACATTAATCAATTTATTTCAAGTATGAAAAGTAAAATAACTCTTCAGAAGGGTATAGTCATATGGCTCCTTGTTAGCAGCTCTATTAAATTTCTATGGAGAGAGTAAAATAATTGACTAGTGTGAGGCTTGGGGTTATCCCTGAAGTCTTGCCAACTTTGATCATACATTTTTCTTAATGAAGATCCTCTTTATAAAACTATTGCTCTCATTGTTCTTCAAAACCAAGCCCCCAGTGTACTAGGTGTTAACTGACACTGCATTGCCTAGAAAATAGAGATGTGGATTGTTTAAGGCACTTATTCTGAGTCAATAGTTGATCTGGGGAGAGAACTTGTTTGCCAAATGGCAGCCAATCTATTATTTTCTCTCTAGTATTTAACACAAACCCATCTCTTTGTATACTTGTATCTACCCATGATGCTCCAACAAAGGATAGTGGAAAATTCAAGAACTGTTCCAGACGATTGCTGACCTGTTTATATTGGCAGCCAGTGCCCTGGCTGAAGACACAAAAGAATATTCTGGGCAGTCACGTCCCCAAGCAAGATTCTTAGTTTAGCTTGGAATGTTTTCTCTAATACTATATTGTTGGGATATAGGGGAGGGCAGGGGAGATTGAGGGGCAAGTTTTGTATTATTATTTTGTTATTATTTTACTTTTTATTTTGTATTCATCTTAGCCATGGGTGAGAAAAGTAATAAAGTTCTCTATGACTGTTGGTTAATTTGATTATGCAATTGCTTTTGCTATTACTGAAAACTGAGAAGGCGAAAATTATTCAAGGCAAGAAATTATTCAGCAGAAACATACAGAAGTGTACCACCAGTTACAAGAGGAAATTACTTTTCCATGTTTTGAACCTAGATTTAAATATTTTCCTCATTAACTCTGGACCATGTTTGAGAACAAACTGCTCCAGACAGAACCAGACTAAGGTCAGGCCTGTCTTTCACACCCTGAAAATGATGATGTTCTCAGGGAATATAAACTGTCAAAAATACAGCACGGATAGTATTTGTAACCATGTGCTTGGAACTTGCCAAGTATAGATGATCCTGGAGAAACTGAATGGCACCAGTGCTCTCTACTGGAATATTGTGATTTTGGTATCAAGGTCACATACCACAGGGCAGGCATCCTGAAAAATACTTCTGTTGTTGTCTGTTTAAAGAAACTAGGGTCAGTGCTGGGAAGTAAAGGACAGACTATAACCCCAAACCCACAAAGTAAAAATAAACTTGAAAAAAATAAAAAGATGTTCTAAAAGGGCAAGTAAACATTATGAGTTATTTCCTTTCTCATAGCCGTGGACAGACTGGTTAGCAAGTGGTCAACAGGAGCAGCAATTAAAATAAGTCTATGGCTCTGTTGCTTTAATAATAAGGAAGTCTTTAACACTGTTATAAGTTCCCCTTTCATAGATGCATAGGAGGCATAGAATTGAGCCTGAAATTTCCAGGAAGATGGATACCTAAAAATTGTTTCTTAAATATTTTCATTTATTTCATAGAGAATAGACGTGTATTTAATTTTTTATAAGGGTGTCTAGATGATAGGTAGTTAGGATGGGAAGAAGCATAAAATTGTAAAATGATCGTTTATCACTATGGTTCATCACTATTTTTCAGGTTGTGCTGTTCATTATGGTGGCCACTGACCACTAGAGGCTACTGACCATGCAAAATGTGATTAGTATACCTGAGGGACAGATATTTTCATTTAATTGAAAATAGATGTTAAATTTAGATGCAAACAGTTCATTTTCATCCTTTCCAGTTTTCTCCAACTCTCTTAGTATAAGTTCATCATCCACCATTGGGACTTCTTAACTGCTTTCTGGCCTTTGATCTCATACTCTGCTAGATCAGTCTCAAAAAACTGTTAACATGAATTTGTTTCAATTTTTTTGAAGTATAAAAGACATAGCCAATGCAAAGAAAGAGAGGAAAACAATAGAATGGGAAAGACTAGAGATCTCTTCAAGAAAATTAGAGATACCAAAGGAACATTTCATGCAAAGATGGGCACAATAAAGGGCAGAAATGGTATGGACCTAACAAAAGCAGAAGATATTAAGAAGTGGCAAGAATACACAGAAGAACTATACAAAAAAGATCTTCATGACCCACATAATCACAATGGTGTGACACTTACCTAGAGCCAGACATCCTGGAATGTAAAGTCAAGTGGGCCTTAGGAAGCATCACTACAAGCAAAGCTAGTGGATGTGATGGAATTTCAGTTGAGCTATTTCAAATCCTGAAAGATGATGCTGTGAAAGTGCTGCACTCAATATGCCAGCAAATTTGGAAAACTCAGCAGTGGCCACAGCACTGGAAAAAGTCAGTTTTCATTCCAATCCCTAAAAAAAGCAATGCCAAAGAATGCTCAAACTACCGCACAATTGCACTCATCTCACAAGCTAGTAAAGTAATGCTCAAAATTCTCCAAGCCAGGCTTCAACAGTATATGAACCATAAACTTCCAGATGTTCAAGCTGGCATTAGGAAAGGCAGAGGAGCCAGAGATCAAATTGCCCACATCCGTTGGATCACTGAAAAAGCAAGAGAGTTCCAGAAAAACATCTACTTCTGCTTTATTGATTATGCCAAAGCCTTTGACTGTGTGAACCACAACAAACTCTGGAAAATTCTTAAAGAGATGGGAACACCTAACCACCTGACCTGCCTCTTGAGAAACCTGTATGCAGGTCAGGAAGCAACAGTTAGAACTGGACATGGAACAACAGACTGGTTCCAAATAGGGAACGGAGTCTGTCAAGGCTGTATATTGTCACCCTGCTTATTTAACTTCTATGCAGAGTACATCATGAGAAACGCTGGGCTGGATGAAGCACAAACTGGAATCAAGATTGCTGGGAGAAATATCAATAACCTCAGACACACAGATGACACCACCCTTATGGCAGAAAGCAAAGAAGAACTGAAGAGCCTCTTGATGAAAGTGAAAGAGGAGAGTGAAAAAGTTGGCTTAAAACTCAACATTCAGAAAACTAAGATCATAGCATCTGGTCCCATCACTTCATGGGAAATAGATGGGGAAACAGTGGAAACAGTGACAAGCTCTATTTTTTTGGACTCCAAAATCACTGCAGATGGTGACTGCAGCCATAAAATTAAAAGACGCTTGCTCCTTGGAAGGAAAGCTATGACAAACCTAGACAGCATATTAAAAAACAGAGACATTACTTTGCCAACAAAGGTCCATCTATTCAAAGCTATGGTTGGTTCAGTAGTCACATATGGATGTGAGAGTTGGACTATAAAGAAAGCTGAGTGCCGAAGAATTGATGCTTTTCAACTGTGGTGTTGGAGAAGATGCTTGAGAGTCCCTTGGACTGCAAGGGGATCCAACCAGCCCATCCTAAAGGAAATCAGTCCTGAATATTCATTGGAAGGACTGATGCTGAAGCTGAAACTCCAATACTTTGGCCACCTGATGCAAACTGACTCATTTGAAAAGACCCTGATGCTGGGAAAGATTGAAGGTGGGAGGAGAAGGGGACGACAGAGGATGAGATGGTTGGATGGTATCACCTACTCAATGAACATGAGTTTGAGTAAACTCCGGGAGTTGGTGATGGACAGGGAGGCCTGGCGTGCTGCAGTCCATGGGGTCACAAAGAGTCAGACACGACTGAGTGAGTGAACTGAACTGATAAAAGACATACAGAAAAGTTCAAAATTATAAGTATACAGTAGATATGTTATCATAAAGTGAACAAAGCTAATAAATGAATAGGTAAAACATAGAATTATACCATGGAAGTCCCCATTCATGATTCTTCTATGTGATCAGTTCTCCCTTTCTCCCACTGTAACATCCATACAGATGTTTGCTTGGCCATGCAGAGACAATAGGACTGACTGTGATCTCTTATGGTGGTTGTTTAGTTGCTAAGTCATCTCTGATTCTTTGCAACCCCGAGGACTGTAGCCTGCCAGGCTCCTCTGTTCATGGGCTGCTAGTGATAAAGAATCTGCCTGCCAGTGCAGGAGAACCAGAGACATAGGTTTGATCCCTGGGTTGGGAAGATCCCCTGAAGAAGGGAATTGTTACCCACTCCAGTACTCTTGCCTGGAAAATGCAATGGACAGGAGAAACTGGTGGGCTACAGTCCACAAGACTGACCACACACGGTGGGGGTGTTGTTGTTGTAGGAAACATCCATACTTCTTACATCCGCAAACTGCCTGTTTTACAGAAATAATTTGCTTTCCTTAAACTATGCTTGTGGAAATTATCCATGTTGTAATGTTACTTGGAGGTCATTTATTTTCACTGCTGTATAGGAATCTAATATATGATATACCACAGCTGATCTATTCTACTCTTCATAAATACTTAGATTATTTCAAGTTTTATGCTGTTATGAACAACACTACATTAGATCTTTTCAAAGGTGTTCTGTGAACACATTTTTGTAGCCGTATGCACAGGTCCAGTTTTCAAAGATACTGCCAGTTTTCCAAAATGGTTTTATCAATCCACACTCCTGTAAGTATGAGACTTTACATTCTACATTCTCATCAGTATTTGATATTTCAATATCAAAATTTATTCATTTTATGAGCATTTAATGGTGTACCATTGTGCTTTCATTTACATTTTCTGATGATTAATAAGGTGCCTTTTTGTATGTTTATTAGAAATTTGTTTTCTTTTGAAGTGCCTGCTTCTCTTTTTCCCATTTTTCTATGAATTGTCTTTTTTCTTTTTTCATTTGTAGTTATTTTATATATTCACTTGTGAGTTGCAAATATTTTCCACTCCATGGCTTTTTCATCCTGAATGATGTCTTTGAGGATCAGAAGTTTTTAATTTCATGTTATCCATTTTATCATTGCTTTTCATGACAAGGGCTTTTTGGGTCCATTTAAGAAATCTTTCCATATTCTTAGGTTTTGAAGATATTCTTCTAAGTAATCTTTAAAAACTTTTATCTTGCTTTTGTTTAGATTTACCATACATTTGAAATATCTTTTTGTACATAGTGTGAGGTAAAGGCTGCTCCTTTTAGTTTACATGATTATCCCATTGTCCCACTATAATTTACTGAAAAGCCCATTCTTTCCTCACTCCTCGAAAGTGCCTGCCCACCTTTGTCTATGGTGACTAACTTATCCCAGTTTTCCTGAGTTTCCTGGTTTCAGCCTGAAAATTCTACATTCTGGGAACAGCCTCAGGCAAACTAGGATACTATGATCATCTTCCTTTTGTCATGAATTGTGTGTGCATAAATATGGGTCTATTTCTTGAGTCTCTCTTCTGAATAGACTAATAAGCCGACTCTGTCTTAATTAGCTTTATAATAAACTTTGTTATCCTGTATAGAAAGTCATCCTATCATTTTCATTTCCAAGAGAGTCTTGACTATTTTTATAATTTTTTCATTTCCATTTTAGAATAAGCTTCACAATTAATAGAAATAAAAATTCCAAGATTAGGAATGCACTGTTTATATGCATCAGTGTAGGGGAAATTAGGTGTTCATAATTTAAGTTTTCCAAGCCATGAATTGTTTAGGTTCTCTTTAATTTCTTAAGTAATGTTTTATAGTATTCTGTGTGGAGGTCTTATATAATTATTATTAAATATTTAAAAAACTTATTGTAAAAATATTATTGTATGTGGTGGTGGTTTAGTCGCTAAGTTGTATCTGACTCTTGTAATCTCATGGGCTTTAGCCTGCCAGGCTCCTCTCTCCATGGGATTTTCCAGGCGAGAATACTGGAGTGGGTTGCCATTTCCTTCTCCAGGGGATCTTCCCGACCCAGGAATTGAACCCAGGTCTCCTGCATTGCAGAGAGATTCTTTACTGACCAAGTTATGAGGGAAGCCTCATTATTATTATTATTTTATATTATGTATTATATATAGTATTACATAATATGTAAACATATTATTGTATGTATCATTATTCAATTTTATATTGATACTTGTTCTTTATATATGCACTTGAATTTGATATATTGGCTTTATATTCAGGTGACTAACTAAATTCACTTATTAATTTTAAAATTTTGTAGGTAAGTTAAGCATTCTTAATTATTTTGGACTTTCTACAGGAAACAGGCGGCTGGCTCATAGGCTGTAGTTTGCCAAACCCTGCTTTAGTCCAAGTTCACACTTCTTTTCCTGGAAAGGAGTCTCGTCTGCCTGTCTGGTGGGCTGGATGCATGGTGGATACAGCAGGTGGTCCAAATTGCTGCTCATGAGCACAGTGTCAGACTCGAGCTTTCCAAAGCTGTCCCTCCTTTCTTGGATATTGAATCAACTGTGCCAAATCTATTTCCAGCACTCTTTCTTTCTTTGTGTAGATCTAATTTTCCATCTAGTATCATTTTCCTTCATCCTAAAGAATTTTCTTTAACATATCACATAGTACAAACACTCAAGGAAAAAATTCTCAGCTTTTGTCTAAAAACATCTACTTCACCTTTGTTTTGAATGACATTTTCACTGGTGAAGTGAAGTGACAGTCACTCAGTTGTGTCGGACCCTGGGACCCCATGGGCTCTTTGTAGCCTACCTGGCTCCTCTGTTCATGGGATTCTCCAGGCAGGAGTACTGGAGTGGGTTGCCATCTCCTTCTCCAGGGGCTCTTCCTGACCCAGGGATTGAACTCAGGTCTCCTGCATTGCAGGCAGACTTAACCGATTGAGCCACGAGGGAAGCCATAGCAAATATTCACTAGGTAGTTTTTTCTTTCTGCACTTTTTAGATGTGATTCCATTGCCTTTTGGATATTTTCTAACATCCAATATCCAAATACTCGCATATTTTCTAATAAGATGACTGCTGTCTTCCTTCTGTTTTTCTATGTTGGGGATCACAAACTTTTTCTGTACTTTAGTAAATATTTTTTGTCATTCCAGGCTAAATAGTCTGTCACAACTACTCAATTCTGCTATTGTCGTGTAAAAACCACTATGGATGATAGGTAAACAAATAGATGTGTCAGTATTCCAACAGAATTTTATTTATGAAAAACCACGCAGCAGAATAGATATGGCTTGAGGGCTGTATATGGTGTGCTAAATTCTATTCTATATGTAATGTGTTCTCTTTCTCCAGCTGCTTTTAAGAGTTTCTCTTTATCACTGGTGTTAAGAAATTTGATTATTATGTGATTGGGTGTAGCTTCTTTTATATTTATTCTCCTGAGGGTTTGTTGAGCTTCTTGGATTTTCCATTTCTTTATTCATTTTGTTCATATTTTTCTTCACATTCTTTTAAGGTTTAAGTTTGTCAGTTCCTTCCTTTCCATAATTTGAGCCTGTTTCTATTGATTGGTTTTTCTTCTGGGTATGAGCCATATTTTTCTTTGAATGACTGATAATTTTTTATCAGATCCTCAATATTGTGAATTTTACTTTCTTAAATGCTCAGTTTGTTGTATTCCTTTAAAGAGTGCTGGACTTTGTTCGGCATGCAATTACACATGAGTTTGATCCTTTCAAGGTCTGTTCTTTTTTTTTTTTTTTTTCAAAAAATTTAAGTGTTTATTAAGAGTTAAATATAAACCTTGACCTATTGACTTACAGAAAAATAGGGTCTTTGGGGAATCGTTTGTACCTGGACTACAGTTACATGCTCATGTACCATGATTTACTGGGGTGCAGAGTCTTTCACAGGAAGAATGAGACTGGAAAGGACATCTCTTATTCGTAACAGGGAAATGATAAAAGAAAATTTCACATATTGAGATATAGAGAAGTCATTCTGGCTTATACATGAGTTAACTTGAATTTTATGCTAACTAAAATAGCCTGCTTGTGTTAAGACCTGCTTTTAATCTTTGTTGTAAAGCAGCAGTCCCCAAACTTTTCGGCACTAGGGACTGGTTTTGTGGAAGCCCTTTTTCCACAGACCGGGGATGAGGGATGGTTTAGGGATGATTCAAGTGCACTACATTTATTGTTCAGTTATTTCTATCATTATTACCTCAGCCCCACCTCAGATCATCAGGTGTCAGATCCTGGAGGTTGGGGACCTCTGCTGTGAAGGAGCGGTCTTTACTCTAACTCAAATTTACTCCATTACTAAGCTATGGTATTTTCAAGAAGCACAAGAAAACCCTGGATAAAATGGGAGACTAGTCAGTTTGGGAGGCTGGTAATGAGAAGACTTGAGCATATCGACAGATGAGCAGGAATTAGTCAAATGAAAGCAGGGAGGGAAAGTGGGGTGAGGGGAATGATGTGCTTACTCTTACTTGCATGTGGAAAAGCCTGGAGATGGCGAGTATATGTCTGAGTAAGAATTGGGCTTCCCTGATGGCAGCGATGGTAAACAATCTGCCTGAAATGCAGGAGACCAGGGTTTGACGCATAGTCCAGTATGACATGGGAGGATAGAAAGGGAAGAATGGAAGAGCTAAGGCTAGTAAAATAAGCATAGATTAAACAGGCATAGCAAATGAGTTTGCTCAGAACCATATTTCTCAACTGTTGGGATTACTACCTACAGGTTTTAACAGAGTGGGTCTCACTTTAAAAACAAAATGATATTTGGAGTGCAAAAGAATAAATGATACAGTTTATAGAAATTCTATTTCATAGTTTACTGAAAACCTTTATTAATATGTAATTTGCTTAAGTCTTTTGCTTACATTTTTCTCCTACTTGTTACCATCCCTCTTTTGGAGCACTGACTTTGGAGTTCTGAGGACATGGGTTAAAATCTCAATTATGACTTTGAAAAAATCTCAATTTCTGATTTTTTAGCTGCATAATTTTGAGCAAGTTCCTTAATCTGAGTCTTTACTTTCTTTATCCATAAAAGAGTAAGGGAGGGCAAAGGTATGAACTCACTTACAGGGCTGGTATAAGTTCAAAAGACACAAACATCTATCAGTATCCACTACATTATCATCTGGTTGACACTTAGGCTGCTTCCAAATAATTAATATTACTATAGTTTTAATCTCACTTAATCACTCAACATGTTACTATCCTTGGATAAAAGTCCTAGAGAAAACAATTCCTTTTCTAGCCCAGAAATTCTCAACAAAGGCTGTACATTTAAATCATGTGAGGAACTTCAGAAATTACTGATGCCCAGTCGACATGTAATTTAATAGGTCTGGGGTGGGGCCAGGCATGGTAATATTTTTTAAAAACTTTCCAAGTGATTCTAACATTATGCATGGTTGAAAACCACTGATCTACCCAGGGAAGGCTAACCTTTTCATCTCTCTGAAATCAAGGTGTGTGTGTGTCTAGCACACAAAGCAAAACTTGAAAACATGAGATTTATTAAGAGAAAAACAACTGCAGGCCATAACTGACACCGATGATGAGAGTTGGCTACACACTTGGCTGACTTCTTCGATTCTATTTTTAAAGTTAAATCCACACTGGTTATGTAACACTGGGGCTAAAGGTTTTACATAACAAATCCTTTTGATTTTGTAAAACCCAGATAGTTGATTTGTTGAATAAAAATCTTTACTTCATTTCTTTAAAACTATTTCTATAACAGAATTTCCTTTTACACAGAAAGCCTGAGGTTTTTCTTTATAAGTTAACTTTTTTTTTTAAAGAACTGTTTACTTCGAATCCTTCTTTTTTAAAAATCCCTCATTCATTTTGAGTTTCATTCACTTCCAAAAAGGAGTCTATAAGAAAATTAATAAAACAAAAAATAAGTCTAACATTATGATGATATGACAGTTTGGTAAATGCATTATAAGAATATATATATATATATATATATATATATGTATATATATATATATATATACACACACATAGAAGAGCCTTTTAGATTTCTTTTTTCTTTTATTGGACTTCTTTTTTAAGATTCATTGGGTTTTTTTTTTTGGTTTATTATCTTTTTTGCTTTTAAATTTATTTTTTAAATTGAAGTATAGTTGATTTACAGTGCTTCAGATTACAGCAAAGTGATCCAGTTATATTTAGATATATGTGTGTGTGTGTGTGTGTAGGTATACATATACACACACATTATCTTTTCAGATTCTTTTCCAATATGTTATAAAATACTGAGTACAGTTCCTTATGCTATAGAGTAGGTCCATGTTGGTTATCTACTTTACACACATAGTAGTGTGCACATATTACTCCCAAACTCCTATTTTATCCCTCACCTTTCTACTGTGGTTACCATAAGCTTGTTTTCTATGTCTGTGAGTCTCTGTTTTATAAATAAGTTCATTTGTATAATTTTTTTTAGATTCCACATATAAGTGACATCGTATGACATGTCTTTCTCTGACTTATTTCACTTAGTATGATAAACTCTAGGTCTATCCATGTTGCTCCAAATGGCAGTATTTCATTCTTTCCTATGGCTGAGTACTATTCCACTGTATATAAACACATTTTCTTTTATTCATTTATCTGTTGATGGAGATTTAGGTTGCTTCCAAATAGTTATTACTATAGCTGTAATTTTAAAAGGAAATCTTTAACTTCCAGTTTTTGGTAGTGGTATAAAGTTAATCTAAATATGCTCAGTAGTATGTTTTTCTTTTTCTTTTGTGCCACACCACACAGCACCTAGGATCCTAGTTCCCTGACCAGGGATCAAACCCATGCCCCTGAACTGGAAGCACGGAGTCACTGGACTACCAGGGAAGTCCTCATGCTCAGTATATTACATAACTAGAATTTCATCTTTGTTATCATTTTGAATATTCAATTACCCTGACACATAAAAATCCTTGAATGACTTGCTATTCAAAGATAAAACTTTATGTAGGTTTAATTGTCTTTATGCAAGTTCCTAGTAGAAACGGTTGAATCTAGCATCAACCCACCAAGTATTAAATGACTTTACCAGTTTCAATAGATGTCGATTGATATAGTCTGACTATAAATCATTTTCTAGCCAGTGGATAACTGAACACATAGCTTAGACATTCACTATTAGAACAATAGGAGGTCCATAGGAAAGAAACTTGATAAAATTCCTTCTGGTTCAGTGATTTGTAGGGAAGAGAAATCTCAATTCTGTAAAGAATTTCCAGTTTTTAACTAATCCAATCAGTTTTTCTAATCTTCCTGATGACCAGAAACAGGTTAGGAATGGGAAGTAGTAGAATGAAGATGAGGATATCTGTTTTTAGCCACTGCCATTAAAAGCTTGGGAAAAAGATAAATCCCAAATCAACAAAGAACATTCTTTCCTTAAAATGTTTTAAAAATAAATATATAACCAATCTTCAGAACTATGTATACCATGGGTAAGTTAAAACTTTTAAGAATGGAGACAATTGGGATAATTCCTGAATACTGTATAATCAAGACCTAGAAGAAAGTTTCCAGTTTCTTGGCAAAGAAAATGTGGGATGGTAGGGGCTGACATTTTGACATTTTATCTGAAACTGTGAAACAGAAAGAACTGTGCAAAACACATGACTCAAAAAAAAAAAAAGAAAGAAAGAAAGAAAGAAAGAAAAAGCCCAAATGTACAACTCTGAAAATACATGATCAATGTTTAATATTCTGAGGATTAAGTAAAAAAATCAAAAAAAATTTTTTTACTTGACCAAGTTCATTTCCTCCAAATTCTTATAAGAGTTAAAAACAAACTATCACACTTTTTGATTTAGAACCATCAGATTTTACTTCAGGAAAATCTAATACCTTTCAAAAGTTATAATTTTAATGTTAGCACAAAAAATTACTTCCTAACATTTCATTTTAGAAAACCTTTTCCGCAGCCAAAGATTCTTATTTTTGAATTACAGTACTGCAAGGCACATACAGAACTCATCTCCTTCAAAACACACAGAAGATATACTCCCTGAAATAGAATTTTTAAAATCCTCAATTAGAAATACTACAAAGTTAGCAATTTTTAGGTAAAAATGTGACTTCTACAGGATCATGCACCTTTCTTAAGATCAAATTCAGCACATATGTATAAATAATCTTTTTAAAACGTTTTTACTTGAAATGCAGAGACAGTGATGCTGAAGACAGCACTGAACAAACCTGAAGAGTACTACAGCTCAGTAAAGTTATGTTATTGCCTTCATAAGAGACTGTATCACCGCTAGTATTCTCAAAGACTTGAATTTAATCATGGGGTAACTACAAAGGGAATAAAATATTTTCTTTCTTTTTAAACAATATTTCCTTCACCTCCAACACACAATTCTTTTATAAAGGATGCTAAGTGAAATCTATTTTCTGTTCGGTAAAACTGAGCATAGGACCATTTAAATGCCTCTACTAAATTTAATGCAGCTTCATTAGGGACCAGGTACATATTTTCCTCTGAAAATTTTTGGTCAAGCATGTCTAACCATAAAAGCAAATGGAGTTTTAAGAGGTAGATTTTTTTTCCCATGATGCATTTTGTTAATAAATGTATTGTCAAGAAAATAAAACAAGCACTGAGTGTGTTTTCTTAAAGTATAAGGGTCTAATGAAAAGAAAAATAAAAGATAGATATGATATTTGTTACAGTCTGACATTTTAACAGTCATGGTATTGGATGTTTTGTGACCAGTGCATTTTGGACTCTCAGCATCAAAATACGAGTCTTCCAACTGTATTAAATCCTCCTCCACCCCCACCACCAGTTGGTCCACAGCTTCCGGGTGGATCGTTGTCATCAAACCCATTGGGCCGAAATGAACAGGATGCAGATGCAGCTTGTAGGGCCCGGGCTCGAGCATTCAACTCTTGTTCCTGAAATTTAAAATAGTTTTTATGACATTAAAACTCTAAATACCGTGGATGGGTATATCACCTATAAAAATATTTTTAAGTTGCTTTAATCCTTAAGTATCCTTCAGATCTCAGTAACTTTAAAGATACTGATTACACTAATCCTTAACAAATCGTACTAAAGTACGATCACAGATAGGGCAAACAAGACAGCAAAATCCTGGTGTAATTCTACAGAATGATAGATCCTAAAGGCCATTCTTTGTCAATACCCCACTTTAACTGAAGCCCCACAGTCTTCAGATTTCTCTACAGAAACATCACAGTTCTTGCAAAGCTCATCAACAAATACAAGAATGGATTTCTTTCCTAATACACAGAACATAGAATTCAAAGGTTATGACAATGGATTATCTACTTTCCGTCAAGTGGGGCTGTTTTGGAAGTGGGTGATTACAGTAAAAGGTATAAATAATGAAAGAGGGCTCAATTTTTTCCTGCCCTTTCCTCAGAATATTTCTCAGTAAATAACAGATCTCATCTCAAAAACATTGCTAAAGAAAATGGAGCCTGTCTCCTTACAGTATTACTTAAAACCATCCCCTACCAGATTATTAGAACTTTTATAAGGACTCATATTCATCTATGTGCCAGACACATATTAAGTGCTCAGTAAATATTCATGATCTCAAACTGGTACACTATTAGGTACTTAGCCATGAAAGGAACAAATATGAATAAACATTTATTTATAAATTGCAAATTCATTTGGCAAGGTGTTGAACTGGATTCTAAAACTGGCACAAACTCCTAGGAAGAATAAGCAAAATATTCTGGCATAGGTCCATTTTCTGGGAAAGAGTCTATAACTCTCAAATGAGGTCATTAGTGTCAACAGGGTCTAAAAGCCACTGGTAACAGCATAACCCTTAACTGGTTAGGTATAATCATCCTGAAGGACTCTCACAGTGCCGTCAACATTAATAATAAGAACTGTACTATTTCCAGCTTTTCAACTAAAAGTCCAATTAGTTTGCTCTTCCTGGTAATGTAATGTTCAATTCTAGCTAAATTTTCTTAGTTGACTATTCTACCCTCTTCATGAGATGCCTGATTTTTACTATGGAGGAAAACCCTCAGGCTTACCCTGACATCTGTCTCCATATTACGGACACCCTGGTTTCTCAGGAAGCATGCATGACCGCTGTGTGATCCCAATAGACAAAATGATCAACAACCACATATTTTTATGGCTGAATGTGATCATAGATAAGAAATCCTTATAGCAGAATGGCCTCATTAACCAGTCTCTGATAGGCCCTTAGAAAGGCTTTTAAAACTTAATTTACAGGATATTTCTCAAAAACAATTTTTCCATTAACTCTATCATTTACAACATTTATAACTTCTGGCTCCTCTGTATCATGTCTAACCACACAACATTTCTCAGGGATTATATTAATTTATTCTTCAATTTGTAAAGTTAGAGTAAGATTACATATGTTTGACAGATAAAAAATAAAAGCTGCCATAGAGTTTATCAGAAATAGACACAAAAATAAGAACAGAAATACTCCGTTCTGGCTCTATAATATATTAAGCTATCTAAACAAGCAATGAAAATATGGTTCTGTATCTAAGAAACAATATTTGGTTTAGGATACAGATCATGTTCCCTAATGAAATAAATAAACTGAGTAAATATGCAAGGCAGAGTTCAAGAAGTTCTCCTCAAGAAGATCTTGCCTAGACTCTATTCAAAAGTGATTTCCCACCAGAAACTATGTTGAAGAACCTACACAATACAAAGCTGAGTAACCCCGCTGCTTCTGAGACACTTGAAACCCATATTATATTATACTTTAAGATATAGAGTTTCTCAAGGAAGTAAGATTCCGTTTTTACTTTTGTAGTTATTTATATAAATACATGGCTAATGGAGAAAAGCATATGATACTCTGTTTTCAGAAGATAAGCTTAAACTGTGGATAAAAGTAGGGAAAACCACTTTTCATTTCTTTTAATATAGGTGAGAATATTACATAAATTCACAAATTATGGATCTCATAAGTAATTTTTACCCAACTGTATATCAAGTATTAAAATTAATTCTTATTTCAATAATGGACTATTGGTCAAGTAACAAAAAGGAGCTACTGTTGCTTTGGGACAAAAACCTTTCAGTGTATTTAGATCTCTCATTTAAGCAAATCAGTAAACATAAAATTGATTCAGCTTTTTTTTTTCGTTTTAAACTACACAGATACAATATATACTCTTATGTATGATGAAGAAAAATATTCAGACAAACTCCCACCTCCTCCAAAGACAGAAAAGAAACTTAACCAGAAAGGAGAGGGTTATGGGCAGTGAGGGTGGAACATGTGGGGTTAGGTAATACCACTCACACAACCTTCCTCACACTGGATCCTAACAGAAGGCGTGGTTTTTTAGTCCACACGGTAAAAGAATGGTGGAGATGCTCCTGATGGAAGCTGGGGGTAGACGTATACGAGGAGCGAGCCCTTTCCCAAATTCACTTCACGACCCACAGTCTGCTCTGCTTTCCTCTGTGTCAGCTCATGATACAGAGTAGAAAAGAGTTTGTGTGGCAGAATTTTTTTTTTGCCTAGGCTTTTCAAAACCACTAGTTCTTCAGATACTGGAAAGAGCAAGGGTCTTTCTAACACTTGTAAATCTAGCTGTGACTTAACTCCATACCTTAATTTTACTAAGATTTAGAAGTTTTTTACAGCTTTTATAATTAGGCAGAATGCCATTTCTTAAAACCAAAGTTGTATCCAAAACATAGCAATCTATTACAAAGCATTATTACTATGAAATGGGCACACATTTTTAACTATAACTCAAGAGTGAATGTAAAAACAATATTGGAAATGAAAGGAAAAATATACATACATATGTTCCACGTGTTCAAAACTAAAGAATGACAGCTGAAAACTGCTATATATAAAATCTCACCACATAGTCTCACTGCCAGGCAATTATGAAGACGTGTTCACAACAGAAGAAGCACTATAGCTCTTAATGTAAACTTAAAATAGCAGAATGATTTGGTTACACAGTATGAGAAACATCACCATTCAAAACTTATCAATTATATTACTGTATTTGAAATTAAATAATATAAAGTCTAAATATATTAAAGTTTCTAATTAATTTGTTATTGTAATTTGGTTCAAAAAGTCACTTTAATATGAAGCTTTAATAGCCTAAGAGTCTTAATACAGATAAATAAATAATATCTCAAAACAGGTAATAACTTTAATGTAAAATGTAGTGATAACTTTTTTGCAATTAGACAACTGGACAATCTGAGACTTAAAATGGAATTTAGAACAACAGCACAACACTGAGAAACTCAATTAACAAGTACAGAATGGTTTTTCTTTATAATGACATAAGGATAGTAAAATAATAATGAAAAGAATGGCTCATCACAAACATTGTAAAATCAGGATGTAATGGGCTAAGTTTTTGGCATTCCAATTACAGAAATCAGAGTAGTTTTTGTATATTTCCAAAAGTCAAGATTGTACTGGGCCTCATTTTCATATTTTATATTGTAGAAATTCTATTTCAACCTTACCTTCCTACCCTCACTCCATCTCTCCAATGTTCAAGAATCCTGATGATTCCTATCTAATGGCTTATCTGATATCTAGTGAGAAGTACATGGTTGAATATATTCTATTACTTTGATCATAAGCCTTTCTGGTAGTGAATAAGGAATATCCTGAGTTTCTGACTTTTTTTTTTCCTGCAAGATGTATTGTTTCTGTGTAATCCTAGAACACTGCCATACTCCTTTAAAAATGTATCATGTATCATTATTTATTTTATAATACAGTAAACTTTCCCAAAAATCAGTACTCTTTTTTTCTCTTATTCTGTATCTTTTAAGAGTCTGTAACACAAAATTTTTAGAAACTTACATATTTAAACTCATAAAATCATTTGGGCTACCCAACTAATACACCTATAGTTTTAACTCCTATTTACTGTTGGTCTTTTATGTTGATAGCAAGTTGACAGGTTTCAAAGAAAAATACTTTCAGCAAGGTCTATATTAACTTTAAAATAAGAAAAATCTTTGTGAAAAGTATATTTATAAGTAAATTCTGCTCAAATGAAATCCTTATTCCATAGTTTTATTTACTGTTGTATTATTGCCTTGATTCTACCGATCAGGTCCTTAAAGAATACAAATATCTGTTGTGTACATATTCTACCTTTTAATCTCCTTTTAACCACTTGTCAATAAATAGTTCTTAAAATATTTGTACAAAGGTCAAGAAGGAATCAGTACAAATTTAGCAGTTGTTTCCCCTGGCAGGTGGAACTAAAAGGAAGAGGAAAAGATTTCCATTAAACTTCCTATATTTCTGAATGGCATGATTTTATAATGATCAGATCTTTTCTAATTGAAAACAAAGAAGGGCTTCTATACTGCATCTAATTGTGACTCTCCATAACGAATTCATAATATTAGCAAGTAAGAAAATTTAGTTTTACAGGTTGAGCCCATTTCATATGAACCCAGAGTCAAATTTCAAAATCACCACTTTGTAAATTCCTTGGAAGTGTAAAAGCTGGATTTCAAAATTAAGGCAAGCATTTAATCATTTATCAATTGTTTAAATATCTTCCACAAATGATGATTGTATTTCCAACTTACCTGTAAATATAGTTTATTGTCTTTTGTTATAGCATCCATTAGTTCTTTCTGTAGAGGTGGGTCTCCATTTACCCAGAGTCCAGTGGTTGAATTATTACCAGTTAAACCGTTAGTACTGTTCTGTCTCTTATACAAAAGTACATAAGCTGTATCCTTGGGAAACCTACTCGTAATTTTCTGGACTGACTGAAATGAAGTAAACGTCACTCGGCTGTCATTAAATAAAAACCATTCTTTTGACATGTCCTTATTTTTCAAGTCCTGTTCAATCACTGTGGTGGGACTATCTCTCCCTAGTAAGTGATTCCGGGAGGAGGAAAACACCAGAGTTTCAGGCTGGGGGCACATCTGGCAGGCGGACTCTGTTCCTGTGATGTTTCTGGCATAAGAATAGTAATGTCCACTTTCTGAGGACACACCAGAGTGAACGACCACAGAACTCAAGAGATAGGGCACCAGTTTTGGGGAGCAAGCTTCTTCAGTCCCAGAAGGCTTTAACTTTTTAGCTAGATTCTCACTAATGTCAGTGAAGTCAACATCTAGAGACCAACTTTCTGACAACGAAGAGAAAGGAGTTCTTTTAACTGGCAACTCCAAAACCAGTGGCAGTGACACATTGTCTAGTATTTTTCTTCTCACATGATACTTCTGATCATATGAAAATCTTAAGAGAGTAAGGATAAGGTACTCAGGTTCCTCTGTGATTTGCATAGTTTTCTCGGCATTCTGCAGAGAGGCACAGTTTTCACAATAATATTGGTTGTCACCAGTAAGAATCTCTGGAGCCAAAAAATAATTTAATAAGTCAGTCACTGAAGGTGTGGTTTCACCTCCGGGTTTCTGAGGTACATCTTTATTAACAAGCATCTTGCTAGAGTCATTAGGGACAGAAGTGTCTTCAGTACAGCAGAACGCATCAGGACTGTCAAGCATTCTTTCGTTCACAGCTGAGTCACAGGCAATGGCAACTGCCGACAGGTTACAGGCTCCTGGTTCTTTTGAAGGACCAGGCCCACTGGCCTGTGTTAGGCCATCATCTTGTGTACTGGGTGATGATGCTGGATCTTGAAAAGACAAGTTTTCCACAGAAGAGGAAGGACAAAAGGCCAGTGAAAGATCAGTAAAGGCTTCTACTTTTTGTGAGGTACTCCTGCAGTTCAGACAACAAATGTGAGTTCGTAGTTTTCCTCCAAACATTTTTTCAATTAGTGTCTTCTCACCATCACCTGTGCAATGGGTCTCTGTGAGGACAGCGGCTTTACTGGCTACCTCTTGTAAAGAAGTTTCACTGCATCCCGGACTTTCAGAAGACTTGTTTGAGGACTGAACTTTCAAGATCTTTTCTTCTTCATGGAGCCTGCAGGAGAGTATATCATTATATAGCTACTTCGCTTAAATTTAAGCCAGTTCTACTTAAAAATATTAGTGGCTTGGCTTATATAAGTAGCCAAATTATTCTTATCAAATATAATGCTTATTTAAAAAATCAAGTTTCTCCTTTAATCTAAAGGAATATCAAACAGTTTGAGAATGTAGATCAGAAGAGAAGTCAGGGATTGTTCCTGACCTATATTCTCACTACACTTTCTTCATACTGCTATTTTATAGCTCTTATACTGTATATACCCACTGACTGTCTTATAGATCTTTGTCTGCCTGGCACCTCATAGAAAGCCTGGCACAAAGAAACTACTCAACGTATCCTTGTTGAATGGGAGGGACATGTTGCACATGTTGGGTTCAACTAACTTACTAGTCATTTACATTCCAGAAAGGAGGCAAAGACCGGGAAATAATAGGTTTTATTACCTAAGTGGGAAGAAGACAATAAAATTTACCAAACCCACATAATTATCAATTGGTGTAAAGGTGAAGTTATTAAATTTTGTTATCTCAGAATGCCTCTATACTCTTAAAAATAACTGAGGAACCTGAGAGCTATCATGTATGTGGTTATATCTCTCAATATTGACTATATTCAAAAATTGAGAATAAAAATAATAAAGTGCTACACAATAATAAATAATAAACTCATTACATGCTAATATAAATAACATTTTAAATGAAAAATAGTTATATTTTCTAAACCCAAAAACATTTAGTGAGAAGAATGGCTCATTTTGCAAATATTTCAAGCATCTGGCTTAATATAGGCAGGCTGGATCTTTGTATCTGCTCTGCATTCAGTCTATTGTGCTCTGTTGTTTTGGATGAAGTATATGAAGAAAGTCTGGCCTTAACTACAGATACACAGATATGTAGTTGGAAAGGGAAAGATCCCTGAAAGTGTTTCGGGAACTCCTAGGGGTTCTTGGGTCATGGTGGAGAGGTCTGACAGAATGTGGTCCACTGGAGAAGGGAATGGCAAACCACTTCAGTATTCTTGCCTTGAGAACCCCATGCACAGCATGAAAAGGCAAAATGATAGGATACTGAAAGAGGAACTCCCCAGGTCCGGTAGGTGCCCAATATGCTACTGGAGATCAGTGGAGAAATAACTCCAGAAAGAATGAAGGGATGGAGCCAAAGCAAAAACAATACCCAGTTGTGAGTGTAACTGGTGATAGAAGGAAGGTCCAATGCTGTAAAGAGCAATATTGCATAGGAACCTGGAATGTTAGGTCCATGAATCAAGGCAAATTGGAAGTGGTCAAACAGGAGATGGCAAGAGTGAATGTCGACATTCTAGGAATCAGCGAACTAAAATGGACTGGAATGGGTGAATTTAACTCAGATGACCATTATATCTACTACTGTGGGCAGGAATCCCTTAGAAGAAATGGAGTAGCCATCAAGGCCAATAAAAGAGTCCAAAATGCAGTACTTGGATGCAGTCTCAAAAATGACAGAATGATCTCTGTTTGTTTCCAAGGCAAACCATTCAATATCACGGTAATCCAAGCCTATGCCCCAACCAGTAATGCTGAAGAAGCTGAACGGTTCTATGAAGACTTACAAGACCTTTTAGAACTAACACCCAAAACAGCTGTCCTTTTCATTATAGGGGACTGGAATGCAAAAGTAGGAAGTCAAGAAACACCTGGAGTAACAGGCAAATTTGGCCTTGGAGTATGGAATGAAGCAGGGCAAAGGCTAATAGAGTTTTGCCAAGAGAATGCACTGGTCATAGCAAACACCCTCTTCCAACAACACAAGAGAAGACTCTACACATAGATATCACCAGATGTTCAACACCAAAATCAGACTGATTATATTATTTGCAGCCAAAGATGGAGAAGCTCTATACAGTCAGCAAACACAAGACCGGGAGCTGACTGTGGCTCAGATCATGAACTCCTTATTGCCAAATTCAGATTTAAAATGAAGAAAGTAGGGAAAACCACTAGACCATTCAGGTATGACCTAAATCAAATCCCTTATGACTATACAGTGGAAGTGAGAAATAGATTTAAGGGACTAGATCTGATAGACAGAGAGCCTGATGAACTATGGACGGAAGTTCGTGTGACATTGTACAGGAGACAGGGAGCAAGACCATCCCCATAGAAAAGAAATGCAAAAAGGCAAAATGGTTGTCTGAGGAGGCCTTACAAATAGCTATGAAAAGAAAAGAAGCGAAAAGCAAAGGAGAAAGGGAAAGATATTCCCATTTGAATGCGAGTTCCAAAGAATAGCCAGGAGAGATAAGAAAGCCCCCCTCAATGATCAATGTAAAGAAATAGAGGAAAACAACAGAATGGGAAAGACTAGAGATCTCTTCAAGAAAATTAGAGATATCAAGGGAATATTTCACACAAAGATGGGTTCAATAAAGGACAGAAATGGTATGGACCTAACAGAAGCAGAGGATATTAAGAAGAGGTGGCAAGAACACACAGAAGAACTATACAAAAAAGATCTTCATGACCCAGATAATCACGATGGTGTGATCACTCACCTAGAACCAGACATCCTGGAATGTGAAGTCAAGTGGGCCTTAGGAAGCATCACTACAATCAAAGCTAGTGGATGTGATGGAATTCCAGTTGAGCTATTTCAAATCCTGAATGATGATGCTGTGAAAGTGCCGCACTCAATATGCCAGTAAATTTGGAAAACTCAGCAGTGGCCACAGGACTGGAAAAGGTCAGTTTTCATTCCAATCCCTAAGAAAGGCAATGCCAAAGAATGCTCAAACTACTGCACAATTGCACTCCTCTCACACGCTAGTAAAGTAATGCTCAAAATTCTCCAAGCCAGGCTTCAGCAATACGTGAACCATGAACTTCCAGATGTTCAAATTGGTTTTAGAAGAGGCAGAGGAACCAGAGATCAAATTGCCAACATCCACTGGATCATCGAAAAAGCAAGAGAGTTCCAGAAAAACATCTATTTCTGCTTTACTGACTACGCCAAAGCCTTCGACTGTGTGGATCACAATAAACTGTGGAAAATTCTGAAAGAGATGGGAACACCAGAGCACCTAACCTGCCTCTTGAGAAACCTGTATGCAGGTCAGGAAGCAACAGTTAGAACTGGACATGGAACAACAGACTTGTTCCAAATCAGGAAAGGAGTATGTCAAGGCTGTATATTGTCACCCTACTTATTTAACTTATATGCAGAGTACATCATGAGAAACGCTGGGCTGGAAGAAGAACAAGCTGGAATCAAGATTGCCAGGAGAAATATCAGTAACCTCAGATATGCAGATGACACCACCCTTATGGCAGAAAGTGAAGGTGAACTAAAAAGCCTCTTGATGAAAGTGAAAGAGGAGAGTGAAAAAGTTGGCTTAAAGCTTAACATTCAGAAAACTAAGATCATGGCATCTGGTCCCATCACTTCATGGGAAATAGATGGGGAGACAGTGGAAACAGTGTCAGACTTTATTTTTTTGGACTCCAAGAACACTGCAGATGGTGACTGCAGCCATGAAATTAAAAGACACTTACTCCTTGGAAGGAAAGTTAGGACCAACCTAGATAGTGTATTAAAAAGCAGAGACATTACTTTGCCAACAAAGGTCCGTCTGGTCAAGGCTATGGTTTTTCCAGTGGTCATGTATGGATGTGAGAGCTGGACTGTGAGGAAAGCTGAGCACCAAAAAATTGATGCTTTTGAACTGCGGTGTTGGAGAAGACTCTTGAGAGTCCCTTGGACTGCAAGGAGATCCAACCAGTCCATCCTAAAGGAGATCAGTCCTGGGTGTTCACTGGAAGGACTGATGCTGAAGCTTAAACTCTAGTACTTTGGCCCCCTCATGCGAAGAGTTGACTCACAGGAAAAAGCCCTGATGCTGGGAGGGATTGGGGGCAGGAGGAGAAGGGGACGACAGAGGATGAGATGGTTGGATGGCATCACCAACTCGATGGACATGGGTCTGAGTAAACTCCAGGAGTTGGTGATGGACAGGGAGGCCTGGCGTGCTGCGATTCATGGGATCGCAAAGAGTTGGACACAACTGAGCGACTGAACTGAACTGAGAGGTTCTTGTACTACACTTTGAGAACAGCTAAAGTAAGAAAATTTAAAAAAAAAAAACCAAATTAAAAACACTCAGAAAAATACAACAAATGAAAGGCATTTTTAGAGTTTAACACTAGAAATAATAGGTACAAACAATATTCGGTAGAAATAATCTGTTAAAGAACATAATTCAAATCACAGCTCTAGATAAATAATTTTTACCTGTCTAGTAGAAACCTGAGGTATTCAGAACAGTCTTGTTGTGATCTGGGGGTAAACCATGGCGGTCTGGAAGCCTCAAAGAATATCCGAGGTGCATATGCTTCTCTCTGTTGATCGAGAAAACACAAGGAAGTGATTCTCACACCATGAACTACATAACTAAATCTTAATATATAATGTTTAATAAAGATTACTAAAATTACGTAGGCTTAACCTTTACTACAAAGGACCAAACAAATACATTTAGGTAACTTTCAGTCATAACTTCTCATTCTGCAGATCAGAATTAAGATCTAGAGAAAGTATGTGACTTGCCCAAGGTCATACAACTAAACTAGTAGCAGAGGGGATTTCTATCAGACCCCAAGTCTCTTTAACTTAATATAATGCTCCTGGCATTATCTCTCTTATGTACTTGAATCCACAATTTAAAAAAAAAATCTGAAAAAAAAAAGTTAGTGGATATGTATTTTGTATTAATAAGGGACATACTCTACAGAGCCATGCATACTGATTTTAGGTGGAAATTTCTTTGACTGGGTATACATGTCATAAATGTATGGAATATGAACACACTGGTTCGGGACTTTGCTGACTTTATTTTTTTAGCATAGGGGCGGTGAAGTGATTGCTTGTGGAGTTTACAGCAAGGTAGGTTGAAATCCTAGATTTTGCCATGACAAAAAAAGAACTGAGAAAGACATCTGCAAAGTTGGGATTGGAACTTAAAAATTTAGAATTTGAGTATTTGTGGTATATGACAGGGTTCTCAGTTAAGGAAAACATTTCTATCAAAATAGGTATGTTTATGGCAGTTTGAAAAAAAGGAATTTGGTGGATTGTTTGCAGTGGGTTTCAGAAATCATTTGATTCATATTCCAGTCTTGCCACTTATTTGCATGGCCATGAAAGCAGGTAATGTAAGTCCTGTTTCTTCACCTGTAAAATGGGGATACTACCTTATTACCTCATAGATTGATTTTGAGGATTAAGAGATAATATATGTAAACCACCTAGCACAGGAGCTAGATGAATTTAAATGCTCAATACATATTAGCTTTATTAATTATGAGAAGAAAAGCCTTTTAAATCATGTAGGGAAAATCTACCTACCTAATCTACTTATCAGCCTGCTATCAGACAGGGTCTCAACTATGGCAGAACTTTAATTAGGTTCTCGTGTTAATTCTTTTTTTGGGAATATGGAAGACTCCTAAGGCTTTTTCCTAATAGCTCTGACTTGTTAATATGGTATATATAATCTATCTATATCTACACATAAACACACAGATACACATACACCTACCATATGCATACATGTTACACAGCTGACCATTGAACAACATGGGGTCAGGGTGCTGACCCTCTGCTTAGTCAAAAACCTGTGTATAACTTCACAATAGCCCACCATATCATGGTTCTGCACTTGTGGACGCAGACATGGATTGTGTAGTACTATAGTACAGATTTATTGAAAAAAATCCATGTGTAACTGAACCTCTGCAGTTCAGACTGTGATGTTCAAGGGCAAACTCTATATAACATACAGTAAATACAGCAAGTACATACATCCATTTACTAGAAAACAATGTTTGGGAGTTGCAGGGAGATTTCATCTCCTTTGGTCCTGAGGTGTTAAATTTGTGAACATATTTCCTCCAGGTAGAGAACAGTAAAATGATCCTCTGAGTATTTCAGGCCATCACTCATGTCAATCTTGATTCCTTCCATTTAAGAAGTTATACTTGAGATATTTCTCAGCTTGTAGATAGGAAACAAAGCATTCCTAACAACTCAATTCCATCAATTCTAAATCTATCTTCTCTTCTGGCTGTAACTACCTATTCCTTTAGACCTCTGTGAAATGAAAACAGTAAAACCAGAAAATATTATTTATAAATGATTTGTATTATTCATAGGTATTACTCAAAACTTAAAAGTACAAGTTCCTTGAACATAAGGATTCCTTTCTGAATGCTTATCAGACTTTATATCTCTCAGTAAATGGCTATTTACATGACATTCTGGCTATTAGCATAAACTTATTTCCTTGGATTAATCTGTGGACATAAAAGATCACAAAATTTTAAGCTCCATAAGTTTTAACAGGTAAACAGTTTATCCATTAAGTTCTAGAGCTTAAAAGTTTAGTCATAATGAAAGGGTATATACATTAGAAATGGGAGGGGAAAAAAGCCAAGATGCCACAAAATTATTTTAATTGTTCATTACTATGAAAATCTACCAAATTAATATTTATAAACTTAAAGATGCATTTAAAAATATTTCTTCACAAAGGAGCTATTTTTTGGATAGGAAATCAGATTTTACCTATAATAATTAGAATAATGGGTCAGTAAAATATTCATGTACAAGAATGGAAAGTAGAAGGGAGAAGTAAGAACTTAGGGCATATCCTGATTTTAGGCAGTATCTCTTTAGATTTCTATGTGGATCTGTTGTGGTGGGAGAGAGATATATTATTTCTTCAGTTTAAAAGGTTCATAAAATTTGGTATAATGTGAAGTTTAAAGAAGATTATCAATGCAGTTAACATACATACTACACACACTTACACTCACCTGTGTATGAGCCAAAAAGGCAAAAAGATGCTGTAATTTTTTCATTAATGAATTGCACCCATTTAGATTTAAAGATAATACTTGTCTCCTGAAACTGAAACATAGTAAAATATCACAATTTTTTGTCTACATGTGTACACATGATGCACTTTTTAAAAGCTAAAGGGAAGTTAGTTCAAGTTACTATCCTTAAAGTAAAATTTCACTTACCTGAAGGCCCTTTACCTGGCAAAGTCCCTGCCTACAATGCAGTGAAGAAGGAAGAAAATGTAGCTGAACAGTTACTACACAGCCTGGCAATGACCACATGCTGTTGCACATTATTCCTGTCTTTTGGATTAGCAAGTAGAAATAGATGAAGCTATTAACTAGTAACTTGAGTAAACAACTTTTAATTCTTTCAACTCTGCATGAAATATAAAAAAAAAGTCCTGTCACCAAAACTAAGATAAAGATAGAGTTTTAAAGAATGTGGTATTAGTGCTGAATGGGAAAAGAAGAAACTTCAAAAAACAGTATAGAACAACTGGATATCCTTTTGGAAAAAAATGGAATTAGATACGATTTCATATCATTACAGATGCCACAGAGAGGTAATGAGCTAAATGTAAAATATGAAAATACTGAAGTATTTAACAGAAGGGGGTAAAGGAAGTTTAGAGGGGAAGGTGTCCTAAAATTCAGAAGCTATAAATGATAAATAGCAGATCTGACTACATAAAATAAAAAACTGCAAACAAGACACTCGATAAATGTATCATACTGATGGGAAGAAAGCACGTATACACCAGTATAAATCAGTAGGAAAAAGAAAAGGACCCAACAGAAAGGTACACAATAGAAAGAATAGGTTATTCAGAAAAGAAACACAAATGCTAACAAAGATACTAGAGAGGGCAAAAAACTCTGTAAAGGTCAGCCAATATGCACAAAGACATTTTCGTCCAGATTGGAAAGATTTTTTAATACTGATTTTATCAAGTACTGCTAAAGGTATGGGTTCATAGGTACAATCATGTATTAGTATGCAAGTTCAACTTTCTGGAGACCAATGTGGCACACCCTATTCAAAGAATAGCCTCTATATCGGCATATGGGCAGATGTTAATTATAAGCAAAACAACCTAATATTCATCATTAGGAAGATGATTAAATTAACTATGGCACATAGTTACTCATATTTACTCAGAATGACATAGCTCTGTCATTACACTAACATGGGACTATTTCCAATATAAATCAACAAAAGAAAAAAAATAAGTGGCTGGAAAAGAATACAAAAACAAGATTCTTTGTAAACATATTTTTAAAAACCAACGCATTTGTTTTATACTAGATTAATCTCATCACTGTACAAAAAATAGGTCTGGAACAATGCAAGCAGAACTATTAACAGATACCTATGGGAATGTCTGATTTTTATTTTATGTACTCCTAGATTTTTTTTTTTAAGAATTTACATATTACCAAAGAAATAAAATATGCTGTCTGCCTATTCTGAGATAGTATTGGCTGCTATTAAATAAGATGTAGTCTTTGAATTGTAGCTGTCAGTTGTAACTGCTTTGAGTTTTTGCTTTCTCTATCGTTTGTAAAATGAGATCGTTGGATTAGATGACCTCTGGTGGAAAGACATGGATTATTTTGGTTTTATGCCTAGTATCATTTGTGTCTATGAGTAAATATTTTCTTAGAACACAAGAAAAAAATTCCTAAAAACAAACAAACCACTAGACCAAATGAAAACACCTTAGTTTTGATTGTATATATTGAGGCCAGGAAAGAAAATAAAGCTAAACTCTTCAGCTTTTAGTTTATGAGTCCTCTGTGATCAGTCGCTCAGTCATGTCCGACTCTTTGCGACCCCATGGACCGCAGCCCTCCAGGTTCCTCTGTCCATGGAATTCTCCAGGCAAGAATACTGGAGTGGGCTGCCAAGCCCTCCTCCAGGTATGATACCTGGAAGGCATATAGAAGGCATATAGGAAGGCATAAAAACTTACAAAGGCCTAGAATTCAATTTGTAAACATCTCTGGTCAAGTTCCATGAATATCCTATTGGTATAGAAGAGAAAAATTCAACCAGGTTTTTGCCTTCAGGAAAAGTTCATCACTATTTTGTACCTTTACAGATTGCATTCACATAGCTAACAGCCACTGATTTCCTATTTGCTTGGCTTCAAGAGAGTATGTATTTGAAAGTAAATCTGTAAGACGGCAAAGGAACATGTCTGTTATACATCTGGTTCAGTATCTATCAACTTGGGATGGGAAGCAGAGCTTGAATTTCTATAAAGGCAGCGAAGAAGTTATTGATCTGATAAACAGCAAAATACCTACAAGCAGAAAAAACTAAATATGACCACCTCAAAAAATATACAGGTTAAAAAAAAAACACAGTCTTACAGGATAATAACAAATTAGTACTTGAGGACCTTTAAACTCTGTGAAATAAGTTCAATCAATTCCTCTGATATATTAATAAATATCAAGTCAGAGTAACTGAAAGACTCTAAATGAAATAAATAATATAAACATGAAGTATAATTTATATAAATTAGCATTTTAATAGCTCTAGGCACTAAAAGCAATTTTGTTTCTGAATAAGGCAATTATATGAAAATATTAATGTTTCTACCATATATAAGATATAATTTGAAGACAATCTCACCATCTTACATTTCATCAGCATGCATCAATTTCTATAGTTAAAATGAAAAATTTTCTTAAAGTTCAAATTAAAACTTACTCTGTGGCCATAAACAATGCTTGTATAACACTGTTCATATAACATGTATTCCCTAGATTAATAAGACCAGTTTTCCCAGTTTCAGATTTTCCAGAAAATCTAGACAAGCAAGATGCCAAAGAATTGGATTGAGAAGTCCAGGCACTTTGATTGAGAATCAATTTAATCTTCTCTTCACCGGGCTTAGGAAAATCCTGTAAATCATAAAGAGGAAAAAGTAGTATAAAGTATAAACTATTTTTTATTATTAACACCATAAAGAAGATTCTTCCACTGACATTTAATCTTTCTTTTCTCCCATTTAGTTTTGACATCACTGATAGTACTTGACCAGTCATCAAAAAAAATCACAGTACATGGCAAAAAGAATGGTCTCCAAAAAGAATATATTAACCCTTAGAAATGAAATCTCAAAGCTAGTCAGAGAATGAAAAAAGAAAGTACCTAAGCACAATGACCTCTGACTTTAAAAGACAAAACTCCATCTCGTGTTTAACCATAGAGAAAATGATTACAAGATACAGCTTCTTCCCCGCTTTGTGACATATGAAATAAAATGTTCAGTGTCAGTGGTTTTGAAGCATGAGTGGAGTACTGGAGACTAAGGGAAGCTGGTAAAATCTTGAAGGCTTTTTTGGACTGCTGTTACCACCTAAAGTAGTTAAACCTCAGAAAATACTTTCTGAAGCAACTTTAATCTTTTGATTTTATTGTTATTGTTGACATCTCATGGAAAATGCTTCCCTTAGTTTAACAGGGAGATCCGTGCAAACTGAGCCTACTTCGGTTATCAGAATTTTCAGCTTTTAGTGGTAGAGAATGACATTTAACAACAGCAGTAGCTTTCATCTATGGACACAGCAACACTGCAGAGACAGGTTAATATTGCTATCAAATCCATGACGAAAACCTTTTATAAATAAAGACATTTACTTCTGAAGTGTCCAAGGGTCATTCCAGTGGTATACCTTTTTCGCTGAACAGTTCTGTGTTTTGGCCTCATCCAAACTCATTCTAACTAGAAACTCTACGGCAGAAAGAATATGCTTTGTATTCATTTCACATACAGAAGTACAGATAATGAGACCTTATACTTTATTTCAGAACTCAAAAAGGAACATTATCAAAAGAACTGATTTCTAACAACTTCTGAACACATCTAGCTGAAAGAAGTTCTCCAATTATTTTGCTGTTCCCTGATTAAGCAATACATTTACTAAGAGGAAAGTGCGCTTTCTGTGATCCATTTTTCAAGACAAACAGAATCAATGCTTTTTAGATCCAGTATCCACACAAAGTTGAAAAACAGTAAGTTCACAAATAATTCAAGTAAAGATTCTAAGATATATGGACATTCATGAGCAATCCACAGCAAAAATGAAATAAAAATCAGCAAAGAAACTAAGGTCAAATACTGTTATTACAATGCCTTCCCTTGAATCTAAGATGTATCTTACATATTTTGACATTTCTGATATTGGGAAGCGACTTATGTACATATCAACTTAATGTATCATTTTTTAAAGCAAATTTCCTCTAAAGCTGTTATGAATTTAAAGATATGCCTTATCATTGTTGGCACTGTAGAACTGAAGAAATATGGTTATTGATTTGGAGAGTTATAGCACATAAGAAAGACATAACTCTCTAAGAATTATTGAACCACAGTTCCAATTGCATTTTTCAAACAAAAAGCATATTTCCATAAGACAGTAAATTGAATAGCTGGTTATAGAAATGTTTCAGCGCATTCATCTATCACATCGTAGGCTGCAGCTCCACAAAGACTATCATCATACCTTTATTGCCTCCAGGATGGGTTCGTAGAGATCTGGAAATCCAGAGTAATGATACATCATACAGTGAATCAGTTCTGTTAACTGCACTAGGAAGGCTGTACTGGAAGGCAGACCATCACTTTTGAAGGAGTGAACCAAATTAACTACATGAGGAACAATCTGAACAGAAAAGAAGACAAACATTCTTTAATTTACACAAACTGGCAACAAATTCCCTGGCCTACAAATGGAATACGGTTTCCCTGGTGGCTCAGACTGTAAAGAATCAGCCTGCAACGCAGGAAACCCAGGTTTGATCCCTGGGTTGGGAAAGACTGCCTGGAGAAGGAAATGGCAACCCACGCCAGTACAAATGGAGCGCAAATGTTACACGACGAGCAATGCTCTTCTGTTTGTTCAGTCACTGCCTTTTTCTAAAAACGTTATGAAGTTAAACACTTCTAGAATACCAAGGTAAACCTAGTTTTTGAAGCAAATATAATTGTAATTCCATATAAGACCCCTCTCCTCATGCTTATACTCCATTTAAAACTAAGGTACAAAAAATTAAGGTAATAAATAGGAGCCTAAGTCACTGCTGCCATTCTAAAAATGGCTTAAACTGAAAAATGTTGGGGCTATTATATTTACCACATTGTTTAATAGGGACAAATGGTTAAAAGATAAACCAAGCAATAACTTAAGAGCGCCATCTAGTGTGAATTTTAGATTTTTCACTTGAAAGAATTAGACATGTTTGCACAATAAAGACTGCTTCAAGAAAATCTTCATAACTTACCCATACAACTAAAATTACAGCTGAGGCTACTGCACCACCTCTATTTTAGACAAGGGACTACCTTTATTTTAGGGACGGTGTCTTATGTAAGCATGGTTATCCTTACTAATGATTTCCATGCCCCACCTCCAAAAAAGAAGAGATGATTCTAAAAATAAAGAGAATGAGGAAAGTCCATTATTTTTAAGGAACTGGGATTAAAAATTAAAGTGAAATCTAAAATGCTCATTGCTCATAATTATGTAGAAAACTATTAACACTGATAATAAGCACAACAATATCCTTTCATTATAAAATTAGAGTAAAAAGTCAATACAGAGCCAATCACATATTTAAGAGGTTATTAACAAAATAAATGCTATTTTGCACAGTGGCTCATTAGTATAATTTGATACTATATATTTAGAGTCCACATGTAAAAAGCATCTTATTATTTTCTCTTTGTAGAACTTTTGTGTACGTATGTGTGTGTGTATATGCAGCAACATGGGAAAATATTATGTAACGTTAAATTTCAAAAGAAGGATACAAAAATTACATATTGATTGTAAATATAATTACAACCTTGTTAAAATATTTAGGGGAAAAAACATTGTAATGGAAAACATAAAAATTACTGTAGTGAGACTATGGGTAATTTCATGATATATTGCCCTAACTTCCTATATTGTTATATTATCTTTCTATACAAGTTTAATTTTGTTGTAAATGAATTACACACTTACTATAAAGAAAATCTAACGATACAAACATGTATGAAGTAAAAGTCTCTGTCCCACTGTCCTGCGAAAGACATTGGATGTATATCTAATTTCATATAGCATGTCACGGCACATACCATATATGTGTTTTTTTGTACAAATGGAATCAAACCTATATACTGCCTAGAGCTTTTCTTGTTTCAACTGACAATCATCTCTTGCCTCAAATTCATGCAAAGCCTCCCTCCCAAATGGTCTCCTTGCTTTCACCTTTTGCCCTCCTTCAGACTATTCTTAAAGTAGCCAAATGAACCAAATAAAAAGTAGTGTAGAATATTACTTGGTATAAGCAGTGTAGAACATCTTTTTGGTTCATGGCTAACTCATGACAAAAGTGAAGTTACAGCCAGCTCTACGGTCTTATCATCAAACAGCAATAACTACAATTATAGTTATATTCCAATCAGCCCCCTTCCTTCTTGTAGAAAGAAATTCATATCCTTGAAATAACAGTGCTATTCTTCATTCTCCTCTCTCTGGTTTTACTCTTATGCTTTGAGGTCTTAAATCATAGTTTTGCTTTCATACCACTTTCTTTAATCTTACCTCCGTTGAAGGCATTAATCTGACCATAAAACTACCAGCTCCTGATGGTTCACACCACTGCTATCATTGCCATATTTCAAAGCAAATCTGAATTATAATTTTGCTCCATAGAGTCATATCTATCAGATACTTGCTAAAGTAGTCAGAAATCCAAAATTATGGTTTTCTCAGAGGTGACAGGGGAGACAAAGATGGAAGAGAAGAAAGAATTTTTAAAATGATTATTTAATTTATAATACTAAATCGTCCAAAAGCCTTCCTAGGCTAGACTGGATCTCTGTGGACAGATAATATACCTAGCTATCTACTATTACATCTTATGTAGTAAAAAATGATCACTGACTCAGAAATAAGACTTCTTCACAAGTGTATAAGACAGACGTCCAAGCAGGTTATTATCTTCTAAATATCTGAAAACTGATTTTTTTTTTCTGAATGAGCAAATTTGAATATTTGCAGACATTACTGTGCTATTCATTAAACTTAAGTTACTATTTGAGAAAATGTGTATAACATTTAATTAGAAGGTTTGATATTTTCTCTTCCATTTAAAATTTTTTCCTCACATCAATCTTGGTTTGCTTTAAAATATTCTAAATGTATAATGTGCTGGTGATTTCAGGTTACTGTTCATACTTAGCAAGTCCTCAACCTGAGCCTGTTGCTGAGTTGTTTGGAGTTATCGGTGATTTAACCACTGCATGGCCCACTGCTAGATGCCCACGTTAATTTTAGTTGGGGCTATACACTGTATGTAGACAGAATAATTAAGTCTTTGTTTTTAGACTTTATAAAGCCAGATCACAGTTTCCTATTTTAGCTCTAACTGTTCTTTAAATAAATGATTTCATAATTACTTATTTCAGTAGTCAAATATTTCAAAGTCAACCATTTGCCATTTCAATTACTTTTTTTGGGGAGGGGGGAAGACAACAAAAGCTAAGGAGATCCCTTCCATCTTTTAAAAAATTGAGCAAGGAAACAGGTTTAGAGTATAGCAGAAGTGACTTACCTGAGAGAATAAGGAATGTGTGGAGAGTAGTAAACATTAGAATGGATTTCCTCCCCAGAAAATAAATAAATATAAACCTTTTCTCAAACAGCTGATACATGACTGTGCCTGAAGGGAGGGACAAATAGTTGTTTTTTCCCTTGGACGATTTTACTAGTATTCCTGCTACATTAGCTCAAGTTTGAGTTTTGCGTAATGGATAACAAGTTTATTAACTGATGATCAAGCTCACCAATTAGAACAATAAACTACAGAAATCACTCTTACTAAGTGATAATGTATTATAAGTAATTACTTGTTAGTAAAGTTTACTTCTGATAAGCCTGCAGAGATTTTCCTTCAGTGGAAAGAGGCACTGAGTAGCCGATGTGATACATAATTCTCTGAGGCTAGTTAAATTTCCAGCCAACAATCAACAGCTGAAATTCTTCATTTCATCAACCTCTTTTGAATATGTTTGTGGTGGGTCAGACTTCCTAAAATTTTAAATTGTGGGTGTGTTGACTGAGTTTCTAGTCCTGTAAAACTGAGGATCAGACTTTGGAGGAAGTGAGTAACCACATAAAGCATTGCTTTCCTGTGATACTCTAGACAGAAAAATGGACAGGTTCTCAAAATTACATTGTTATTTCTCACTTGCAATAACTGATAATCAAATAAACAATATGAAATCAAACCAAAACCAGTGATGCAGCTGGTTAAAGGTGGTAGGATTCTGGATATATTTTAAAGGAGGAATCAACAGAATTTATAGGATATGAGCTGAGAGAGAATGCAAAGCCCTAATTCTAGGGCAACAAAGACTGATGTTTTCATGCTTCTGAAGTTCTAAAGCAGGCAGTGGTTTTAAACCATTTTTCTCCTTCTACACGTAGGCTCATGTGTGCAACAGACAATGGACAGTGACACTGACACGTGGCATTTCTCAAGTACGAGAGTAACTTTTAACTTTCAGCTGCTCTTTGTGATCCCAAGTGGAAGTTTTGGTGAGACCCAAGACATTCTAAAATATATTCTTGGAGAGGAAATCTCACAATATCAATTTTAAAAGGACCCATAAAGCTACAGGAACATAGATTTAGCACCAATCTATAATCTTCTCACAAATACAAATGTGACTCGATACTAAGTTGAACTTTTAAAACACGGTTTTTCACAGTAGGAATCTTGGGTCATAACTCACCAAATGGAACGCCTCTGGAGAGTGCTGGAAACTAAGCAGCATGTGAGACAGGACTGCAAGAGCTCCAGGCCGCACGAGAGGAAACCAAAGGCGATTAAAAACCTGCAGACAAGACAAGACATCCGCTTCAAGGCTTGGCACGGAAATCATCATCCCCATCAGTGGTTACTTTCATAGGGCTCCAAATTATTTATGTGCATATCTCCTGGGAAGTTTTATCAAAACATGTGTAATTAAACTCTGGGAGACGGAGAAAGTTAGGAAATTACATGACAGAGATCAAGGGAGTATAATGACTTCACCAACTCTTAAAACTACATCCTCAAATAAAAATCTGTCAAATAATGTTTACAAGGTGATAGCTCCCTGGCCCATTACTTATTCAGCAAATACTTACCGACCATCTACCACTGCTTGACACTATTGTATATACTGGGAAAACCATAGTGGATTCAAAGGAAACCTCTGATCTTACAGAGCTTACTGTCTAGAGGGTTGAGTAGAGACAATTAAAAGTAATGAGAGAAAAATGCTATGAAAGCAAGGCATGTTGAATAGGGAATGCTGAGTGGCAAAAGGCTTGGCTGTTTTATTATAGGGAATTAATAAAAGGCCCATGATAAACGTGACCCCTGACTACAAAAAACTGAAAGGAATGAGATAAGTCTGACAGATAACTGGAAGAAAGGCCTTTGCTCTGATGATTATACTCAGCATTGCAAAAGCCCTGAGGCCTCCAGCCTGGTGGGCAGAGATATAACGAGGAGGGCAGTGTGTGGAAATAAAGCACGGAGACTGAGGCAGTTACAGTGGAGGCCAGGCGAGAGGAGCAGCAGTGGCCCAGATCAGGTAGGACCTCGTGTGATGCCCGAGAGGGATCAAGGGCAGGAGCCGCAGGGCTACTGCACTCAATATAGCAAGGGGTGGTGCTTCCGAGGCAGGAGACCCAGGTTTGATCCCTGGGTTGGGAAGATCCCCTGGAGGAGGCCATGACAACCTACTCCAGTAGTCCTGCCTGAAGAATTCCCATGGACGGAGGAGCCTGGTGGGCTACAGTCCATAGGGTTGCATAGCGTTGGACATAACTGAAGTGACTTAGCACAACTGGTGATGAATCTGGACCAGGGTGGTAGTGATGTAGCTGGTTGACAGTGGTAGAATGCAGGATATATTTTAAAGGTGGAGTCAGTAGGATTTGTAAGATATGGGCTGAGAAAGCATGAAGAGAGACAAGAATACCTTCAAGGTTGAGCCTGAGCACATGAAAGGCGAAGACAGTCATTTAAGATGGGGAAAGACCAGGGTTGGGAGGGAAAAATCAGGGATTAGGTTATGGATAAGCTGAACCTGAGATCCAAGGATATAGAGAGCTGGATACATGAATATGGAGTTTACAGGAGAATAATGGACTAGAAATGTAAACCTATCAGTCATAAACTTAGAGATGTTGTTTAAAGCCATGGTGGCCGTGTGAACTGAGAAGAAAGGAAGCCAGAGATGAAACTCTAAGGCACTGTAAAGTTACAAAGACCCACTACAGGACTGAGAAGTGCACTAGAATAAAATCCAGGAGAGTATGACATCCTGGAAACCAAGGGAGGAAAGTGTTTCAAGAGGGAGTGATCAACTGTGTCAAATGACTAACAGGTCAAAAGAGAGGAGGCTTGAGAAAAAACTCTTGAGTTAAGCAACACTAGAGAGCATAGGTGTCAAAGATCATTTTGGCAGAATAATGGTGGTAAAAGCTGGATTAATTGGGATTCAAGAGATAAGGGGAAGAAAATGTTTTCGTAATAAATATTTGAAAACAGCAAAATTATTATAATGACCTAATCTTAAGTAGCATTTTAAATTTCTAAAACCTATTCAAAATTTTTATTCAAAAGAAAACCCAAAACAAGACCATATTCAAAACTAGACACTTTAAAGGGGACAACGCAAAGATAAAAAGACTTATTATATGGACTTATATGGGTCTTGCTTCCCAGGCAGCACTGGTGGTAAAGAACCCGCCAATGTAGGCTATGTAAGAGAGAGATGCGTGTCCGATCCCTGGGTCAGGAAGATCCCCTGGAGAAGGAAATGGCAACCCACTTCAGTATTCTTGCCTGGGAAATCCCATGGACAGAAGAGCCTGGGGGGCTACAGTCCATAGGGTTGCAAAGAGTCAGACATGACTGAAATGACTTAGCACACATATATTATATGTCTATGCATTTCAAAAGATTAACATACTCCCACTTACCAATTCTATTTTCAGTAGAGTAACATCTATCAAAATAGTAAACTTCTGGACAGCTGCCAGTCCTTTCAAGAGTGCAATCACCCATATGTCTACATGCTGAGCCAATGGCCAGGACAGCCAGTCAATCATTCTGAAAATTAAAGGATAACAAAACTATGAGCATTGACAATAGCTTTGACATTATTCAGTTAGGAATAACAAGAGTAACTACAGTGGGCAGTTACAGTCACTCACTTTGTGACTCAATATTTACTGAGCTTGCATGTGAAAAGTACTATTGAAGATGTAGAAAGGAATATAATGGTTGCTTGTACTCGGGGATTCCCAATCTTGTCAACTGACAGTCTTATATAACACATTTGTATAAAAAGAATTTCCTATAATCATTCTGCATAAATGCAAAGTTTTGAATTTATTCTTCAGTAGTGTCAATTCATTAGGCAAATTTACTCTAAGAAGAACAGTTCAAATATGGCTATCTGAACTAAGACATGCATATGAACCAAAATTTCTCCTTTCTGGTGATTACAATCTAAATAAATATAAAATGTACTGTTAAAAAAGACTATATTTTGAATTGTGAAACAGGTCTCTTCATCTCTCTCAAAATTCTTTAGATAACAAAAAGAAATTTCAGATAGGTAAAAGGGCCCCAAGTATACAAATACTGAAATGGCCTCGTTTTGTAACAGTGAGTGCTTTTCTCTTTGAGTAGGGCTTCCTTGGTGGCTCAGTCGGTAAAGAATACACCTGCAATGCAGGAGACTGGGGTTTGACCAGTAGGTTGCAAAGATCCCCTGGGGGAGGAAATGGCAACCCACTTCAGTCAGTATTCTGGCCTGGGAAATGCCATGGACAGAGCAGCCTGGCAGGCTACAGCCCATGGGGTACCAAGAGTTGGACACGACTTAGTGACTAAACCACTACCACCACCTTTTTGAGTAGCAACCCAATTTAATGAAAATAAAGTAATATGCTGTGATGGAAACTATCCCTTATGATAGACATCAACCACAATGAAGAAGATGCTACAATGCTTTTGAAAGGCAACTGGGCGAAATGTTCATGTTATTTGATTTTGATCCAGTAATCCAGTTTGGGTGAATATATAATAAAACAAAAATAGTAAAACAAACCAGGTTTTTAAGTCAGAGTGATTTGGTTTAAAAATCTCAGTTCACCATTTATTAGCTGGGGGTCCCTAAATACTTTTATCAGTTACTTCTTTGTGTTTCAGTTCCTCATCTGTAGGTTATGAATGAATTTTACAGGACTGATGTGAAGGTTAAATGAATTAATACACTGAAAATATGAATGTCTCCCTTCTAAATGTTAAGATGTGGAAATAAATACATACTTTGATTGTACAAAATGTAAAATATAAATACTAAGTACATAAACACATGACCAAAAGAGCAACTAACATGTTAAAAGGACTGACTTTCTTATTGACATAAACTATCTACATTAACACTGGAGTGTTATCTTTATTAAGATTTTTGCTCTTAACGATTAACCTGTTCTATCAGACACGGAGTGGCTTCAAAGTTCATACTCATTTTACTACAGGTTAACTATATGTTTCCTCTATACTCTACACACATTATTTCTTTTTCCTTTTCTTGTTTTTCTGGCCAACAATTATGGTTTTAAGTCATTACAGTTGCCCCTGAGAGCTGTTCCACACCTCTCAACTGTTGTTAATCTGGTTTTCACAAGTCTGTGGCCACTCTACATACCCGGAGTAGAAAGTAGAGATATTTGCATTTGTGTGTGAAGAGTATATTCACTGCAGTACTGCTTACAATACAGAAAAAATTCAAAATTATCTAACTGTCCATTATAAGGAAACGACTTATACATACTACGGAACATTAGGTAAAGTTTTAAAATATGAGACAGGTCGATATGAATCTATCCACAGGGATCTAACACAAAAATATCTGAGCTATTATTGAATTAAAAGAGAAAAAAAATGCTGGTGAATCTTTTTTAAAACCGATTTGTTTGTCTAAAAGAAAACATATGAGTACAAGTTCTATGTATATATATACATATATTTACCATAAGTATGTACACAAAAGAACTATGGGTTAGAGAAGGAGAACAAGCGAGCACCTCTCTGTGGCTCTGCAGACGCTTCCCCGTGGGGAGCACAGGCCCAGAGTGGAACCAGACTGGGCTCCCCAGCACACGGGGCCCAAGCTTCCCTTTAACTCAGGTCCAAGGGGAGTACAAGTAAAGCCGAGGGGGCAGAGTAGAAAATTCCACTTGGCCATGGCTTTTCACCATCCCTAATCACCCAATCAGCCTTTTCTCCATCCTCTCCACTTCTAGCCTCCCCTCTCATAAGCCTCTATCTAGTCTTTACCTTATCCCACGTGTACCCCATCTCCTAACCACCCTAAAGATACTTCAAGTCAGAAGTAACACAAATTAGAAGCCACTCATTCAAAAAATATTTGAGTGTCTATTATATGACAGATACTGCATTAAATGCTAAGAATGTAACTCTATAAATTATGGTGTATGCCTTCAAACTGATAGGGAAAGTTAGGAAATATTCAACAGGCCACACAGTAAGTAGCAGTGTTGGTATCTGAAGCAATAATCTCATTGCTTGCCAGGTAATGAGACACTTTGGCTACACTTTAAATTTGATTGGATTTACATAGGCTCAAATCCGCTCACACACAGTCACTCTAGAATCAGTTATTTCTTTGGATAACTACTGTAATTTTATCCACTGTGTATTGGTTACAATTTGAATTTTAAGGACACTTAACCCTGATAGGCTGATTTAATTTCCTACTATTTAAAGAACATTTAGTAGTTGTAATAAATCTTGTTTCCTCTATTAGATTGTAGGATTAAGAACAGTGTTCTCACTGTTCTGTTTTGTTTTTTAATCTCTAATCTTTGATCTGCATTGAAATGGAGCTCAAATCTATTGACTAAATGAAACCATTTCCCTCTAGAGCTAAAAAAAAAAAGGACATGTAACTTAAAAAAATTAAAACTGGCAGGGCTTCCCTACTGGCTGAGATGGTAAAGAATCTGCCTGCAATGCGGGAGACCCGGGTTTGATCCCTGGTTCCAGAAGATCCCTTGGAGAAGGAAACAGCAGCCCACTCCAGTATTCTCACCTGGAGAATTCCACGGACAGAGGAGCCTGGTGGGCTATAGTCAGTGGGGTCGCAAAGGCTTGGACACGACTGAGTGACTAATATAATATTCTTAATTTGTAGAGAATAAAGGCAATTTTCACTTTTATATGGCAGCTTAAGGGCTAGATCCAGCTTTCAGCCTTATTCTTTCCAATGTTTTAAAAATTGGAAAACTTCACATAAAAAATGGACATCAGGCTTCTTTTGAAAAATCAGATTAGCAATACTGAACTCAAATTTTCCTATGACACAGACTTAGAGAACAGAACTTATGATTGCCAGGGGAGAAGGATCAGTGGAGGAGATAGTTAGGGAGTTTGGAATTGACATGTACACACTGTTATATTTTAAATGGATAACCACCAAGGTCCTACTGTATAGCACAGGGGACTCTGCTGCTCAATGTTACATGGCAGCCTGGACTGGAGGGGAGTTTAGGGGTGAATGGATACATGTGTATGTATGGCTGAGTCCCTTTGCTGTCCGCCTGAAGCTACCACAACATTGTTCATCGGCTATACTCCAATATAAATTAAAAAGTTTAAAAGCAAAAAAAAAAAATTCCCCTGTGATAATAAGACAACAGAAGTTGAGGATCAGCTCTCTCTTTTGGAAAGTGCTCATGAACCCCATTTCCTATTATTTCAGTTGTTTAGCTGCTAGGTTGTGTCCAGCTCTTTGTGACCCCATGGACTGTGGCCAGCCAGTGTCCTCTGTTCATGGCATTTCCCAGCCAAGAGTACTGGAGTGGGTTGCTTTCTCCACGGGATCTTCCCAGCTCAGGGATCGAACCAGCATCTTCTGCGTTGGCAGGTGGATTCTTTCCCACTGAGCCACCAGGTCAGTTACACCTGGCCTATTTCATCCTTTAGTGTTACTTACCTAGTTCTGGCACAGGACATGCATTTGCATTTCTCTGGGTTACAGAAAATGACGGTGAAACATGACAAGTGCCATGTGTGAAAATATAGAGTATGAGGGAGTAGAGGGTATGATAAAAGGAAACGTTACTATCCTCATTTACATTTGTATCACAAGAATAATTACTCCAGGTACATTGTAAGTTAAATAGGATCATGTAGGAGATAAATTGGAAATGCAATACAAAAAAATGGATCACAATTTCCCATAGAAACAGGTAGGTAAAAATTAATTTCCAAATATATCTTAAAATTAAAATAAATTCTTAAGTTGGAAACTATGGTTGTTTTGAAGAGGCTGAAAAATTAAGACTAAGGGTGCCATCAGAGAACCCCATGAACAGTATGAAAAGGGTGCCATACCCAACATTATAAATCAACTATAAGCAAAAAAAAGAACCGGACAGCGAGATTTGTATGTAGGTAAATTTCTGAGAACCAACATAAAATATTGATACTGAAGTTTACATGTTACCTCATGACTGTAATTTATAATTACAGTTAAATTATAATCTGTAATGCAGAAAACATTTTGTTCCAAATCCTTATATTTTCTTTAAATGTGCTATCAATACACACATACAGGAGAAAAAAAGAGAAAAAAAATACAAAACAAAACCAGACAGATATGAAACAAGAATAGGAAGACAGGGAAAGCTCAATTAGAAGAATATAGTCACTGAAATAAATAAATTCAATAAGTAATAATACCTTTCCTTTGAAAGAAAAATTAGTAAATTATAAGATAGTATTGATGTCCTTCCCCTTAGATCTCCAAAAGGTTTGCACTTTCATTTCCTTCATATCTTTACTTCGAGGTCACCTTTTCAGTGAGGCCTTCCTTGTCTATCTTATTTAAAATTGCAAACCATTGCCCATGCTTTACTGCTTTCCTATCTACTTTTTTTCCCAAAACATTCATCACTATCCAACATACTAAATTATTTTACTTATCATATTTAATCAAATCTAAAAACAGAATCAATTTTAGGATGTATAATTAGGTTATATACCACCACAGAAACAAAAGTTCTGCAATTTAAACTAGAACACCAATGACTATACCTTGCAACATCTCTGAAATCAGGATGTATCTAAATGTGATTTGAATAGGTGAATGACCAGATGGCTAAATTAATGGGAGCACAAGAGTATTAAGAAGTAGAAGTAACATTAAGTTTACCCCTAGACAGATAAGACGAAAATGGAAAACATCAAGGATAAAGAGCAAGTGTAAGCATACCAGGAGAGCCTAACTGCCCACAAAGGAAAGACAATCACACCAACCGCAGGCTCCACATCAGCAACAACAGATATGCCAGAAGATAGGGCAGTGTTATTTTCAAAATGCTAAGAGAAAATGATTATCAAATTAGAATTCTGTGTCTTGCCAAACCATATACTTGAGAATATGCAAGAAAGAAACACACTTTGAACAGACTAAGTATTACCCAGAGGTCCTGGTTGAAAGAGAAAGTAAAAGTATGTACTAAGTAAAAGCATATGCTTAGTCAGGAAGAAAAAAGATCCCAGAGGGAGGAAATAGGTTTCAGGAAATGATACCGAGCAAAGAAATTCATAAAATGTATCGATAATCCAACCAACTCCTGACTGTATTATAAGTGTACATGTGTGTTATATTTTTGTAATTCAAAAATGTTGAATTGAAAACATGTTTGTGAATTACTGAAATGCCTGCAAGCCTACCAGAGAAGGCAATGGCACCCCACTCCAGTACTCTTGCCTGGAAAATCCCATGGATGGAGGAGCCTGGTGGGCTGCAGTCCATGGGGTCGCCAAGAGTCAGACACGACTGAGCGACTTCACTTTCACTTTTCACTTTCCTGCATTGGAGAAGGAAATGGCAACCCACTCCAGTGTTCTTGCCTGGAGAATCCCAGGGACAGAGGAGCCTGTGGGCTGCCGTCTATGGGGTCGCACAGAGTCGGACACGACTGAAGTGACTTAGCAGCAGCAGTTGCAAGCCTACAGTAAGGTAAGTGAGTCATTTCAATTAATTAGGAGAATCTTTATATATTTGATTCCATGATTTCAGTTCTGCACATTTCCCTAAGTTTTTCACTACCAACAAAATACAGCAAAATAATCTTCTCCTCTCAAATCTACAATTCCCATCTATGGTGTTATGAAGAAGTACCTGCAAAGAGCGTGGGTCATGCTGGCGTCTTTGACATTTGGGTCAGTAGTCAGGCTCCTGATGAGAACCGTGATCATCTGCAGAGGGATATGCTGCACGAGGCTCGCCAGGGCTACGGAAGGTTCGGACGACGCGTCTGTGTGGTTTTAATGAAGACAAACGGGCATGGCAAGAAGGTGTAAATGAAGTATGTACAGAGAACAGTTTACCACCCCTTCCACCGAGTGGTTGTTATGCTCCACCTCCTGTGTAGACACTAACATACAAGGAATGTTGAATTGCAGAAATGAGAGATTAAGAGCTAATTTCATTCTACAGGAAGAACTACTGCAACATAAAAACTATTCCTCACCATCACCATAGTTAGTCCCTAAGTTACTTTATTTTCTTGCATTCTTTAATATTTTGTCGTGCTAAAATAGTCATTTGTAAAAGCAGTAGTCAGAAAAGAAATGCAAGGCATCATTTAAATTGACTCCTTAGATCCTCCAAAGTAGCTTACCCCTATTAATTACAGTAGTTGTTACATTGCTCTAAGGACAATTTTTTAAATCTCTTAAAGAAGTAGAAATTAAGATGAATTTTAGGGGGATTTTGCTTAAAATACATAAAAATCAGGTAAAGCCAAGACGAGCACCTTTACTGCTACAGGTGAGAAAGTTCTCGGGAAATCTAATTGTTCTAGCAACACAGGCAATATAAGAACAATTACAATTAAAAAATAAACCAAAACTCAGATAATGCAAATACACAGCTGGCAATTCTTTCATTAATGCATTTAATTCAACAGAAAGCATGGAGCCTGCTAAAACTCTAGTCTTAGTTCTAATTCTCAAGCTAAAAGGGGGTTCCCTCCTTCACAACCTCAGTTTCCAACAACAGCCGGAACGATGATGGTACCAATCAGAGAGGGAGTGAACACAGTTTTGGATCTAGTATTGCACAACTTAGAGAGCTGGAAGTTCCATATCCGGACAAGGAATGTAAACACACAGGTAAAATTTCTGGGTGAGAAGGCATTTTCCTGTTAAGTTATCACCTGACCCCCTCCTGTAGTTCTAAGGACACAATTCGTGGCCTATATACACCTGGAGCAGGAAACACCCGAACACTCAGCAACGCCTGCAGGCCCCCCCCACCCCCCCGCATCCACTCTCACAAACTAAAGTGGACAGAAAATGCCAACATTTAGCAACTACACGGCTAACTTGGATAATCCAGTAATAAAACGAACGGCAAAGTCCAGGAATTAAAAATGTGGGAAAATTCAGAAGCTAAGGAAAAACTCATGACGACAGAGTCACACCACGACTATGATACGGTAAACATGATTATGCTGCCATTAGTCACTCATGAATAAAAGCTTTACATGCTTTACATAGTAGCTGTCATCCTCAAAGCATTCCATAACTTGAGCAGAGGCTGAGTAATTAAGCGACTTGTTTCCTGCCAAAGGTCTTAGACCTGGACATTCTCAACCTTTAAAATAGAAACACTGCCCTTTTTTTAAGTCCAAAGTGACAGGCTGAATATGGCAGTGGAAGAGAATCTGGATGAGGGTATTAAGATTTGCTTTTCCACGAAGACGTTTTCAGAGCAGGGAAACGAACACAGTGTGTATGTAAGAGACACAAACTACATTTCCAAGAGAGGTTGTCCGGGAAGGCCACGACCCTTACCTGTGGAGGAAATGCTTGCAAAAACTTCTTGCAGAGAAGGCAGCAGGGTGGAGGGCTCGGCCTTCCAGATGTTCTGCAGCAAGTTACTCACTTTTGTCACCTGCGAAACATATTCCCGCAGCTCTTTCTCCTGGGTGGACACGCACTGGAAGTGGCCTATCGTTCGAACCAGCTGTTGGCAGAAGGTGATGGACAACTTCCCCTTGGGGATGCACTGCACGAAGTCGGTCAGGAGCTCGCTGAGTCGGGCGCACAGCTGCGGCTCCGGCCTCTCGCACACCATCCGCAGCACCTCCACCTGCAGCAGGCTAAAGAGGTCCAGCACCGACGGGCAGCTCATGATCAGCTTCAGGCCGTTGTGAATGTAGTCCACGATGGCTACGTCCTTCCTGTCCAGCGAGTGGTAGCCCTGCTGAAGGAGACCCAGCACGAACGTCTTGTTGAAGAAGGACTCGAACTCCGGCCGGTGGTAGCGCGCGTAAGCCTCCAGCACTTGGTGGCCCACCTGCCGCTGAAAGGGGTCCTGGCCCTCCAGGATGAGCCGGGTCGTCAGGTCAAACATGGCCTCGCACTGCGCCTCGTCCAGCCAGTGCTCCGCCGACTCCACCACCTTCCGCACGATCACCCGCTTTAGGGGCAGCGGGTGCGAAGAACTCACCAGGCCCTCTAGGATCTTGTCCATCGTCGCCACGCGGCAAGTTCCGGGCCAGGGGGTGAGGAGCCGGTGGCCACGGCCCCGAGGTGGGCCAGGAGAGCCCCGGGGCGGAGGCGAACCTGGAGCGCAGCAGCAGCAGCAGCGGGACCGACCACCGCCACCGCTGCCTCAGTAGCCACATTTATCGGGCAGGGGGGCCCATCCGAGTCCGGGCGGGAGTTGCCAATTCTGAGGCGCCTAAGAACCGGCCCCGTCCGCGCTGGGCCTAAGGAGCCAGAGGCCCACACTCCGCCGCCGCCGCCGCCCCGGGCCCGCGGTCTCTCTCAGCATCAGCGCGGAGGGGCCAGCGGGGGCCCCCCAGCGGCGGCAGGCACTCAGGGCCCGGGGCTGCCAGCCGCCTGGTGAGGAAGCGCGCCTCTGCGAGCCGCGGCAGGTGTAGGCGTTCGGGCTCCAGCAGGTCCTGGGATGAAACCCGCCCTGGGTTGAGTCAGGAGCGGCTGTCACGAAAGGTGCCGGGATCAGCCCGGCAGAAGAGGAGGCGGACACCCTTGACCCGGATTCAGAAGGTCCAGCGAACAGGAAGTGAAGGACGTCGGAACCTCCGGAAAGGCCCGCCCCTCCGCTACTTCTCTCCTCCTTCCCCTCTCTCCCTCCTCCGCCCCCGCCCTCCTACCCACTCCGGGGCCCCGCTCGGAACCCCCCGCGGTCCTGCCTCCTCGCTGCCGCGCAGGCGCGGCAGCCCCGGTGGAGTCGCGCGGCGACACCGGCGTCACTGGGGATCACGTGTAAGTCATAGGCGGCTTTCCGGGAGGTGCGGCCCGGAGCCGCTCCGGGAGAGCGGTGGACGTGATGAGTCCAGGATTCCCAGCTTCCGCTCTCTTGTCGGTTCTGTTCGGGTCGGGTTACTTGTGAAAGGCCGAGAAAGTTGTATTTAGTTCAAGTCTTGTGACTCAGAAAGTTTTGGAAACGTGAACCGAAGAGCATTTGGGGGAGAAAATAAGGAAAAGGACTCAAAACTCGGATTGAAGAGAAGCCGTTTAAGGTCGTGGCTTACTCATCAAGAGATGGACTAGGGTTCCTAAATGGTAGTGCCTTTCTCTTAACCCGTGGTTATAAAAGTAAGGGCGGTACTGGCGGCGGTATACATTTAGAAACGATCCACTGTCTTTAACCGGTATCTTTATAATGAGCTTTTGTGGGATAGCTATCAGGGCTCCCCTGATAGCTCTGTTGGTAAAGGATCCGCCTGCAATGCGGGAGACCCCAGTTCGATCCCTGGGTTGAGAAGATCACCTGGAGAAGGGAAAGGCTACCCACTCCAGTATTCTGGCCTGGAGAATTCCATAGACTGTAGAGTCCATGGAGTCGCAAAGAGTGGGACACGACTGAGCGATGGGGAAACAATGACAGTGTGGGACAGCGAAAAATACGTTGTCCCCAGAATGGGAGGAGAGGAAGGAAAATGATAGGTGAGAAAGAATGACAGTACTTTGAAAATAAACCCAGTGAAATCTTCACAGTATTTATGTTATGCTGACACTGGTTAACAATAAAGAATAGATGGAGTCATCATGTTTGTAGTTTTTCAAGTTAAATTCCAAAGATTCTTAAGAATTTAGGCTTTCATCAGAGGCCTTTAAATTGAAAAATTACCTAATTATGGCTCTGTTAAGACTTGACTCCTATGATTGTGAAATCAGACCTTAATGGCCTATAATACCGACTAAAATTTAAAGAACTGGTTCATTTAAAACATACAACAGTAAAGAAGCAAAATTGTGAGTTGTTTACTTTGCTCAATGGTGTTTGGGTTTCTACCAATTTACAAAGTGGTTACACCAATATATTTAATACATTGGTAAAGGGTAATCTTGGGGCTTCCCAGATGGTTCAGTGGTAAGTTGTTTGCCTGCCAAGGCGAAAGATGTGGGTTCATTCCCTGGGTCAGGAAGATCCCCTGGAGAAGGGAATGGCAACCTGCTCCAGTATTCTTACCTGGAAAATCCCATGGATGGAGGAATGTGGAGGGCTATAGTCCATGGAGTCTCAGAGTTGGACCTGACTGATTGGCTAAGCACACACGCATGGATAATCTTGGAAAGAATAGCAGTTTAAACAGGATAGAAACTGGGTAGAGAAACTTAAGATGGAGTTAGTTTGTAGAAAGAGATTGATGATAAAAGAGAAATGAGGTAATTGGTGGATGTAAAAGTCATGCTAGAACTCAGGAATAGCTTTGGAACTTTTTCTTTTCCAATAGATGGAAAGTAAAACTACAGAGAAAAGTTTGACTTTACTGGGAATGGTGCCACATTGGAAGACAAAAATAAGGTGAAAGTAAAATATTAAGAGGAATGAATGGTAGGATTGTGAATTTATTGATTTAATTTAAATTCTAAGATGTAAAATTAACAATATTTAAATATTATACCTACACCCTATGTTACTTAGGACTTCCCTGGTGGCTCAGACTGTAAAGCGTCTGCCACAATGAGGGATACCCAGGTTTGATCCCTGGGTTGGGAAGATCCTCTGGAGAAGGAAATGGCAGCCTACTCAGTACTCTTGCCTGGAAAATCCCATGGACAGAGGACCTGGTAGGCTACAGTCCATGGGGTCGCAAAGAGTCGGACATGACTGAGTGACTTCACTTTCCTATCCTATGTTATGTATTAAGGGAATGAGAGGAAAAGACAATATTTGTTATACATATTAATTTATTTGAAGCAAATATTTTTGTTATATATACTAAGCAAATATACTATACATACATAATGAAATAAGGAAGAAATGCTTGTGACAACAGTCCAGATTCTGTCACTGAAGATGTGATTATAGTTGGTATTTTAACAACCTTTTCCCACTGTCTATTCTGTATTCCCTTTGCCTTCAGCAAGTACCTCAGCTGGTTGTAGTTCTTTGCCTGATGGAATGACCCAGACAAACCTTCATTTCTGAAGAGTCTGGGCCACGAGTAGTCCCGCCTGGGTTGGATTGTTGTAGATTTACACTGGCTTTAATCACAGAGCATGGTAATACTAAGAGATGCCCTGAGGGATTTCTTGTATTCCAGACAGAGTGCATTCCTTATCTCTATTATAGAATTGCTGTCCAATTTTCTCTTGGTAGTCAGGATCAATCACCCCAGTCAACACAGTAACTCCCTTCTTTACCTGTTGATTCATAGATATGAGGAATTGAAGGTGGCCTAGTGGCATTCTTAACTTGAAATTCAATGGAATCACTGTTGCATTTCCTGGTGGAAGCATTCTACAAACAGAGCCTAAGGTCTTGGGAACAAGGAGCAAATGTTTTGCTAGTAAGTCACTAGGAGAAATAGTTGAGTGGTACCACTCCCATTTCTACCCTTTCGTTTCTGAGCTTATGAATTCTGACTATGAGAGAAATGGCACCAAGTATTGGATGCTGATTCAAAGCATATAATCATTCTGGAAAGCTTTGCTACAGTTCTGCAAGTTCGAGTCACCTCTCTGTAAGTGCTGTCCCACTATTCTGTCCAGCCAGCTGCTTCTGGGTGGTGGGAAACAGAGAGCAGTGAATTCTGTGAATGTGGGTCCAGTTCCTCACTTCATTTGTTGTGAAGTGAGTTCCTTCATCAGAAGCACTGCTGCATAGAGTACTACGATGGTGGATCAAGCATTCAGTAAGTTCATGGATGGTAGTTTTGGCAGAAGCACTGTGTGCAGGAAAGGCAGATTTATATCTGGAGTCAATATTTATTCCAGTAAGAACAAAACATTTCCCCTTCTGTGATGGAAAGAGTCCACAGTAATCAACCTGCCACCAGGTTGGCAGGCATTCAAGGCGTGGTAACCCGAGGGTTGGTCCCTGGTGTTGGAAGTTTCAGTGCTCAGCAGTGGCCATAGCCAGGTTGGCCTTGAGGAGTGGAAGTGGAAGTCATGTTTCTGAGTCCATGTGTGACCTTCATTCTTGTCACCAGGGCCACTTTGTCCATGAGTACATTGGGGAATAATGATAGGGGTGACTAGGGAAAAAGTGATTGGCCATAGACCAGGAATCATTCTGTAATCGTATATCTGGCCATTTCTTCTTCCAATCAAAGTGAACAACCAGGTTCCCTGCTGGTTCCCTGTGAGTCTGCCCACTGGCAGGATTCCTTCACCATTGCCCTTCAGGGATGTCCCAGAACAAGGGATTGTATTACTCCAGCCATCTACTTTTGGGTGGGGCTTGTATATTGTCCAAAATCATCTCTAATCAAGGCCAGGGTCTACTCTTCCACTGTCAGCTGATTTAGGGAACTCTCCATGAGGCCATTGGTGCAGATTTATTTTTTACTGGTATGCGAACATCTTACCATTAAGTCTAGAGTAGTTCCTACCCCAGGTCCGTCTTTCGCTCATCAGGCCCAGTGAGCGTAACGCCATCAGTGTAGTGGAGCAGCGTGCTGTCTTGTGGAAGAGAAAGACAATCAAGATACCTGTGAATTAGATTATGACCCCTTCATTAGAACTGGAGAGTTCATAGTCCCCTGAGGTACGAGAGCAAAAGTGTATTGCTGTTGGCCTTGCTAGCTGGAAACTGCTTCTGGTGGTCTTACCAATAGATATAGAGAAAAAGCAAACAAACAGAAAACATTTGTCAGATCAATAGCTGCGTGTCAGGTGCCAGGGGATGTGTTTATTTGCTCAGGCAATGGAGCTACATCTGACAGAGCAACTGCAACTGGCCTTTCCACCTGATTAAGCTTATGATGGTTCATTGTCATTCTCTGAGATGCATCGCTCTTCTGCACAGGTTAAATAGATGAGTTGAATGTGGATGTAGTGGGAATCACCGTGCCTGCATTTTTCAAGTCCTTGATTGTGGCACTAATCTACTGCAGTCTTTCCAGGAATAGGGCAGTGCTTTTAGTTTACCATTTTCCTAGGTAGAGGCAGTTCTAATGGATTCCACCTTGCTATTCCCATTTGAATAACCCTCACTGTGTAGGTCAGGGAGCCATTGTGGGGATTCTGCTAGCTGCTGAGTGTATCTGTTCCAGTAATTCTGGTATTGGGAAATAACCACAGAATAAGTTAGGAGACGCCCTGGGCTCACTCAGTGTGAAACAGACTTGATCTAAAATCCCACTGATCGCTTGACCTCCGTAAGCTCCTACTCTGACTGCTAGATCACAACAATGTTTTAGATCTCTTGGAATTAACATCAGTTCTGAGTCAGCACTGACATGAGTCCCCAGAAACACTAATTAATCAATTTCCTTTTTGCCCAATCACAGTTACCCTGGCAAAAGCTGTGGGTTACTTTGGGAAAGGCTGGGAGAATGATTAACAGTATAAATTTTTGGCAGTTCATCCATTGGGTTCTGGATCTATAAACCAGTTGAGATCTAGGAAATGAATAAGGGACCTTGAACCTGTCTTTTTATGGTTCAGGTTAAATTTTTGTTCTCTTGACCTAGAATTTTCCTGCTTAGGCAGATCAAGAAAGAATTTAGTAGGCTTCCTATCTATTGCATTTCTAGGAATGACATGATCAACTAGCTAATGCCTTAGGTCTGTACAAGTCAGACTATTCTGATTGCTGCTGCTTTGCTGTCCATTATGGTCACCATACTGTCCTTGCCTTTGGCAGATCCCTGCCAGCCAGGATATAGTTACTCCCGTTGCATTTAGGTTTTCTAGTTCAGTGACTGCAGTCCCTGTTGTAAGGTCTGGCCTAAAAAGAAGAGCAGTCACAGAGTTCTTCAGAGATGTTGGGGTTCTTCTCACAAGTCTGTTTCTCACAGTAGTGGTGAGAACATTTTCTGGACCCTCCCAGTGTGAATGCCTGGGTCCTAACTGACAAATCCACTCTAACATTTCAATCTAAGTCTTTGAATCTCTGCATTAAGTGAAGGCAGGTCTAGCATTTCTAATTTGCCCACTGCAGAGTGTCTGAGATCAGTAAGGGAATTAGTGTAGATGGAAGAGGAGGAAAAAAAAAAAAAAAAAACAACTCTAAGATGGGGTGCTCCAACATTTAGATATTTGGGAGATTAGGAACAAATTTATTTGTTTCCTCCAGCCAAGTGTACATGCACAAGTGCAAGCATAGAATAAGCAGAGAGGGTTGGACATTACCAGGGTTGTAGTTTAGCCAAGCACAGGGAAACAGGAAAAGGGCTGGAGAATTAAGAGTGTATGCAAAGGAGTGGTTATGACTGACCATGCAATTTAAGCTGAATAAAGATAGAAGTTTATAGATTTGAGAGACAAGAAAAATATATTAGAACCAATGAATTGTTGGTTCTGGTGAGGTCAGAGGACGGTTGAAATTTCACAGTTTCCCAGTAGAAGTGGTGAGCTGGAAAAGTAGAAGATGGTGGTCAGAAAGTGAGATGCCTCAAGTTGAGACAATTGAGAAGGCAGTGCAGTTGTCCTTTGGTATCTGCAGAGGATTGGTTCAAGGGTCCCACATGGATGCCATAATCCATGGGTGCTCAGTCCCTTTTATTAAAATGGCATTTGATTTGCATGTATCCTTTGTGCATCGTCTTGTATACTTTAAATCATCTCTAGATTGCTTATGATACCTAATACAAAGTGCAGATAACCCTTGAGCAATGTGGGTGTTAAGAGCCCTGGCGCTTTGTGCATTGGAAAATCCATGTATAACTTTACAGTCAAAGTCAGAAAGAGAAAAGCAAGTATGGTATACTAACTCATATATATGGAATCTAAAAGGATGGTATGGATAAACCTATCTGCAGGGCAGCAGTGGAGACACGGACATAGAGAACAGACTTGTGGAGACAGAGGGAGGAATTAGAGGGTGGGACGAACTGAGAGAGCAACACCGAAACATACACATTACCAAATATAAAATACACAGCCAGTGGGCATCTGCTATGTGACTCAGCTCAAACCCCAGGCCATGTGACAACCTGGAGGGGTGGGATGGGATGGGAGGTGGGAGGGAGTTTCAAGAGGGAGGGGACATATGTATACCTGTGGCTGATTCACATTGATATATGGCAGAAGCCAACACAATATTGTAAAGCGATTATCCTCCAATTAAAAATAAATAGGTTAAAAAAAAACTTTACAGTCAGCTCTCTGTATGCTTGGCTCCACACCCACAGATTCAGCCCACTGTGGATCGTGCAATACTATAGTATTTAGTAAATAACAAAACAACCCGCGTGGAAGGACCGGTACTGTTCACTTCCAGCTTGTTTGAGGGTCAACTGCAAATGTTATGGAAATAGTTGCCAGTGCACAGCAAATTCAAGGTTTGCTTTTAGAAACTTTATAGAATTTGTTTCTAAACAAATTTTTTTTCTAAACAAATATTTTTTGATCCACAGTTGTTTGAATTAGAGGATCTGGGATGCACAGATACGGAGGGCCGACCGTAGTTATTGGGGAAGATGAGAGCTGAGGTATGGCCACATGAGTAAGTAGCTGGAGTAAGGTGGAGAATAAACCCCGGAGGAGAGAAGGTCAAGGCACTGAGTGGCGGTGTATTAGGCAGATCGTCCCTGTGGATGTTGAAGGCCACTGAGAGTAACGACAGGAGTGGGGTTTGAGACAGTGTCAGGGAGTCAGGGGAAGGGGAGGCTGGCCTGGGCACTGTTTGGGCACTGCAGCAGAGAAAGAGACTTAGTGCTGTTATTTGAAGTCATAAAACTTAAATGGGCAGGTTTATTGAGGAGAGAAGAAAGAGTGGTCTGGAAGGAGCAATGGGGAGCAGGCATGTCATCTCCACCTCCAAACTTAGTAGTGGTGGCCTTTGGGAGTTGAGAGGGCTGCAGGGTTGATCAGGTTTTAAAGCAAGAAGGGAAGGGAATGTTTACAGAGAAGGCGATTTTGCTGATGACTGAGTCTCACACAGCCCAGTGGAGTTTTCAGGTATCAGACAGGGATCAGAAATGGGCCCAAAAAGGAGATGCTCAGCTTTATGGAAATTAGAGTCCTGAAGATGAGAGTTAACTTTGGCTTCTTGTGACAACTAAAATCAGCAGGCATAAAGGGCATCATGAAATTTATCCTGATGAAAGTCTTTGAAAGAAGCTTTAAGTTCAGAGTGGAAACCATAATGAAATAAATGTGCAACCTCAGTGCCTATTCAAGGACAAGTTTGGGCTTGGATCAGTCATGAGTGAAATGCTGGCTGGCAAATGTCTGCCTTGTAAAGGGTGCAGGGTGGTTTATGGGGTTATGAAGGGATCTGAAGACCTTGGAGATAATCAAAGTTTATTATTCATTACCTTCAATTTACATCATCTAGCAATTATTGCTGCTATTCAAAGACTTTTATCATCAGAAGAGGATCTTTCTCAAAAGCTAGGCAGTAATTTTCTGCCCTCTTGCATGAGAGGAGTTTGAATAGCAATAGTATGTTGGCGATTTGTAGACATTTTACATATTGTTGCATTCAAACAAAATTTGAAACTTGAGATTTTGAATTTTTAAAAATAATCCCCGAACATCAAAGCAGTCATAACTGGCTGAGCTTGAATTCCTAATAAAGATATCATGAGGGGACCCCAGACCTAAAAAATGGACATAATGTTTATGAAAGTGAAAGTTTCTCAGTTGTGTACGACTCTTTGCGAACCCATGGGCTGTCCCTGGAATTCTCCAGGCCAGAATACTGGAGTGGGTAGTCTTTCCCTTCTCCAGGGGATCTTTCCAACCCAGGGATCAAACCCAGATCTCCCGCATTGCAGGCAGATTATTTACCAGCTGAACAGAGAGGCCCAAGAATATTGAAGTGGGTAGCCTATCCCTTCTCCAGCAGATCTTCTCGACCTAGGAATCAAACCAGGGTCTCCTGCATTGCAGTCAGATTCTTTACCAACTGAGCTATCAGGGAAGCCAGTAATGATCCAGAAAGCAAAGAGAACTAGAGCCTCTTGATGAGAGAGGAGAATGAAAAAGCTGGCTTAAAACTCAACTTTCATAAAACAAAGGTCATGGCATCCAGTCCCTTTACTTCATGGCAAATAGATGGGGAAACAATGGAAACATGAGAGATTTTCTTTTCTTGGGCTCCAAAATCACCACAGATGGTGTCTGCAGCCATGAAATTAAAAGATGCTTGCTGCTTGAAAGAAAAGCTATGACCAACCTAGACAGCATATTAAAAAGCAGAGATATTACTTTGCCGACAAAGGTCTGTCCAGTCAAAGCTATGGTTTTTCCAGTAGTCATGTATGGATGTGAGAGTTGGACCATAAAGAAGGCTGAATGCCAAAGAACTGATGCTTTTGAACTGTGGTGCTTTTGAGCTTGAGAGTCCCTCTGACAGCAAGGAGATCAAACCAGTCCATCCTAAAGGAAATCAGTCCTGAATATTCATTGGAAGGACTGATGTGGAAGTTGAAGCTCCTATATTTTTGCCTCCTGATACGAAGAACTGACTCATTGGAAAAGACCCTGATGCTGGGAAAGATTGAAGGCAGGAGGAGAAGGGGACGACAGAGGATGAGATGGTTGGATGGCATCACCGACTTGATGGACTTGAGCTTGATCAAGCTCAGGGTTTTGGTGAAGGACAGGGAAGCCTGGTGTGCTGCAACCATGGGGTTACAAAGTCAGACACAGCTGAGCGACTGAACTGAACTGAGCTGAAGGATGGTTTTGCCCTTAATCAACAAGTCTGGAATTTTCAGTCAGCACCAATCTGACCAGAGATAATCTGCCACTGTGGGCCTTTTCCATTCCCTAGAGGAAGAGAGGCAATCTGCATGATAAAACCCTGTGGTTCCTCCCCACCCACCCCAAAATGTCCTCCAGCCTAAAGTAATTCCTTCTGTTCTGTTGCGAATAGCTCCCTTCCCCACCCTTCTTCCTAAAAAAACCTTCCATTTTAAACAATCCATAGAAGTGTCAAAGACAATGAGAGAACCTTGGGGTCACAAAGAGTCGGACACAGCTGAGTGACTAAGCATAAACACAAAGAGGACAGTAATATAGGAAATGGATGATAAAGGTGTTTAAGACGTATAGAAAACAGAGCAATCATGCAGACAGATAATTGAACAGACAAGTAAGGAGACTGAGTCAGTAATCATGTAACTCCCAAAGACTGAACAGACGGCTTCACTGGTGAATTCTACCAAACATTTAACAATGAACTAATGCCAGTTCTTCTCAACCTCTTCCGAAAAATTTAAGAGGAGTGAACACTCCCAAATTTATAAGGCCAGCATTACCCTGATACCAAAACCAAAAGAAGAAAACTACAGGCCAATATTTCTGATGATTGTAGGTGTAAAAATCCTTAACAAAGAAGATCAAATTGAGTTCCACAGTATACTGAAAGGATCTTACACCATGATCAAGTGATTTTTTTATCTGGGATGAAAGTATGGCTCAATATACACAAATTAATAAATGTAATATGCTACATTAATAGAATGAAAGACAAAAATCATATGTTCACCTCATTAGATGCAGAAAGAGCAGTTGAAAAAATTAAGTTTTTTCATGATAAAAACTGAAAAATTGAGTATAGAAGGAACTTCCTCAACAAAATAATGGCCATACATGACAAACCCACAACTAACTTCATACTCAATGGTGAAAAATTAAATAATTTCCCTCTAAAATTAGAAGAAGGATGACCACTGTCACCATTTTTATTCAGCATAGTACTGGAACTCCTAGCCAGAGCAATTAGGCAGGAAAAAGAAATAAAAAGCATTTATATTAAGAAGGAAAAAAATAAAACTGTTTGATGGTGACATGATCTTGTATATAGAATATCCTAAAGAATCCACCAAAAACTGTTAGAACTGAGAAATGAAGTAAAGTTGCAGAATATAGAATCAACATACAAAAATTATTTAGAATTCTATACTTTATGATGAACTGTCTGAAAAAACAGTCTCATTTATAGTATCAAAAACAATAAAATACCTAGAAATAAATTTAATCGAGAAAGTGAAAGGTCTGTACTCCAAAAACTAAGATATTGATCAAAGAAATTGAAGAAGACATGAATAAAAGGAAAGATATTCCATGCCCATGGATCTAAAGAGTTAATATTATCAAAAATGGCCATACTGTCTAAACCCAGGGGTTCCCAACAGGTATCAGTCTGTGGTCTCTTAGAAACCAGGCCTCACAGCAGGGAGTGAGCAGTAGGCAAGTGAGGGGAGCTTTACCTGCCACTCCCCATTTTTCACATTACCACGTGAACCACCCCACCGCCTTGGTCTGTGGAAAAAGTATCATCCATGAAACCGGACCCTGGTGCCAAAAAGGTTGGGGACCACTAATCTCAATCATATATAGATCTAATGCAATCTCTATCAAAATTCCAATGGTGTTTTTCAGAGAAATACAAGAAACTATCCTGAATTTCATGTGGACTCACAAAGACCTCAACTAGCTAAAAGTATCTCGGAAAGCTGGAGGCATCACAGTTTCTGGTTTCAAACTATTACAAAGCTGTGGTAATAAACACAGGACAGTTCTGGCAGAAAACAGACACACAGACCAATGGGGCATAATTGAGAGCCCAGAAATACACCCATGCATATTTGGCCAACTAGGGAGCCAGACATACTCAATGGGGAGAGGGAGTTTCTTTAGTAAATGATGTTGGGTGAATTGGGTATTCACATGCAAAAGAATGAAGCTACACCCTCCTGCCACTCACAATGTGTAACTCAAAATGAATTAAATTAACATAACACCTGAAATTAGGAAACTTTTAGAAACAGAAAAAGCTCCTTGACCTAGGTCTTAGAAATGACATTTTTTGGTTGTGAATCCCAAGACACAAGTAAAAAAAAGCAAAACTCAGTCATTTTCTCAAAGAAAACATACAAATGGCCAAAAAGCATATGAAAAGAAGCTCTGTATCACTAGCTATCAGGAAAATGCAAATCAGAACCACAATGAGATACTATCTCTCATCTGTTAAGATGATTGTTCTCAGAAAGACACATGCTGGCAAAGATGTGTAGAAAATGAAGTCTGGTGCACTGTTTGTGGGAATGTAAATTGTTCAGTTCAGTTCAATTGCTCAGTCATGTCCGACTCTTACAATCCCATGGACTGCAGCACGCCAGGCCTCCCTGTCCATCACCAACTCCGAGAGTTTACTTACACTCCTGTCCGTTGAGTCAGTGATGCCGTTGTATCATCTCATCCTCTGTCGTCCCCTTTTCCTCCCACCTTCAATCTTTCCCAGCGTCAGGGTCTTTTCCAGTGAGTCAGTTCTTTGCATCAGGTGACCAAAGTATTGGGAGTTTCAGCTTAAACATCAGTCCTTCCAATGAACACCCAGGACTGATCTCCTTTAGGATGGACTGGTTGGATCTCCTTGCAGTCCAAGGGACTCTCAAGAGTCTTCAACACCACAGTTCAAAAGCATTAATTCTTTGGTGCGCAGCTTTCTTTATAGTCCAAGTCTCACATTGATACATGACTACTGCAAAAACCATAGCCTTGATTAGACCTTTGTTGGCAAAGTAATATCTCTGCTTTTTAATATGCTGTCTAGGTTGGTCGTAACTTTTCTTCCAAGCAGCAAGTGTCTTTTAATTTCATGGCTGCAGTCACCATCTGCAGTGATTTTGGAGCCCTGCAAAGTAAAGTCTGTCACTGTTTCCACTGTTTTCCCATCTATTTGCCATGAAGTGATGGGACCAGATGCCATGATCTTCATTTTCTGAATGTTGAGTTTTAAGCCACCTTTTTCACTCTCCTCTTTCACTTTCATCAAGAGGCTCTTTAGTTCTTCTTCACTTTCTGCCATAAGTGTGGTGTCATCTGCATATCTGAGGTTATTGATATTTCTCCTGGAATTCTTGATTCCAGCTTGTGCTTCCTCCAGTCCAGCATTTCTCATGAAGTTCCCTCATAGCTCAGTCGGTAAAGAATTGGCCTGCAATGCAGGAGACCTGGGTTCGATTCCTGGGTCAGGAAGATCCCTTGGAGAAGGAAATGGCAATCCACCCCGGTATTCGTGCCTGGAAAAACCCATGGACAGAGGAGCCTGGTGGGCTACAGTCCATGGGGTTGCAAGAGTCGGACAGGACTTAGTGACTAAACCAACACCACCACCACTATGCCTATAAGTTAAATAAGCAGGGTGACAATATACAGCCTTGACGTACTTCTTTCCCATTTTGGAACCAGTCTGTTGTTCCATGTCCAGTTCTAACTGTTGCTTCTTGACCTGCATACAGGTTTCTCAGGAGGCAGATCAGGTAGTCTCATATTCCCGTCTGTTTAAGAATTTTCCACAGTTTGTTGTGATCCACACAGTCAAAGGCTTTGGCATAGTCAATAAAGCAGAAGTAGATGTTTTTCTGAAACTCTCTTGCTTTCTTGATGATCCAGGGGATGTTGGCAATTTGATCTCTGGTTCTCCTGCCTTTTGTAAATCCAGCTTGAACATCCGGAAGTTCATGGTTCACGTATTGTTGAAGCCTGGCTTGGAGAATTTTGAGCATTATTTTGCTAGTGTTTGAGTTGAGTACAATTGTGCAGTAGTCTGAACATTCTTTCGCATTGCCTTTCTTTGGGATTGGAATGAAAACGGACCTTTTCCAGTCCTGTGGCCACTGCTGAGTTTTCCAAATTTGCTGGCATATTGAGTACAGAACTTTCACAGCATCATCTTTTAGGATTTGAAATAGCTCAACTGGAATTCCATCACCTCCACTAGCTTTGTTTGTAGTGATGCTTCCTAAGGCCCACTTGACTTTGCATCCAGGATGTCTGGCTCTAGGTGAGTGATCACACCATTATGTTTATCTGGGTCATGAAGATCATTTTTGTATAGTTCTTTTGTGTATTGATGCCACCTTTTCTTAATATCTTCCGCTTTTGTTAGGTCCATACCATTTCTGTCCGTTATTGTGTCCATCTTTGCAGGAAAATTTCCCTTGGTATCTCTAATTTTCTTGAAGAGATCTCTAGTCTTTCCCATTCTATTGTTTTCCTCTATTTCTTTGCATTGATCACTGAGGAAGGCTTTCTTATCTCTCTTTGCCTTTCTTAGAAACTCTGCATTCAAATGGGAATATCTTCTTTTCTCCTTTACCTTTACCTTGTATTCTTTTCTCAGCTATTCATAAGGCCTTTCAGACAACCATTTTGCCTTTGTGCATTTCTTTTTCTTGGCAATGGTTTGATCCCTTCCTCCTGTACATTGTCACGAACCTCTGTCCATAGTTCTTCAGGCACTCAGATCTAATCCCTTGAATCTATTTCTCACTTCCACTGTATAATCGAAAGGGATTTTATTTAGGTCATACTTGAATGGTCTAGTGGTTTTCTCTACTTTCTTCAATTTTAAGTCTGAATTTTGCAATAAGGAATTCATGGTCTGAGCCACAGTCAGCTCCTGGTCTTGTTTTTGCTGACTGTATAGAGTTTCTCCATCTTTGGCTGCAAAGAGTATCATCAATCTGATTTTGGTGTTGACCATCTGGTGATGTCCATGTGTAGAGTCTTCTCTTGTGTTGTTGGAAGAGGGTGTTTGCTATGACTAGTACGTTCTTTTGACAAAACTCTTATTAACCTTTGCTGCTAAGTCACTTCAGTCGAGTCCGGCTCTGTGCAACCCCGTAGATGTCAGCCCACCAGGCTCCCCCGTCCCTGGGATTCTCCAGGCAAGAACACTGGAGTGGGTTGCCATTTCCTTCTCCAATGCATGAAAGTAAAAAGGGAAAGTGAAAAAAAAAAAAAAAAGGGAAAGTGAAGTTGCTCAGTCGTGTCCGACTCTTAGACCCCATGGACCACAGCCCACCAGGTTCCTCCATCCATGGGATTTTCCAGGCAAGCGTACTGGAGTGGGGTGCCATTGCCTTCTCCGTTATTAACCTTTATTCCAATGTAAATTGGTATAACCACAATTGGAAAAGTATGGAGGATTCTCAAAAGATTAAAGATCCAACTATAATATGATTCACCCATCCTACTGATGAGTGTGTATTGAAATGAAATCACTATCTCAAAGCTATATCTATACCTTCATGTTCACTGTAGTGTTCTTCATAACAGTCAAGACATGGAAATAACTTAAGTGATCACTGGCAGATGAATGGATAAAGAACATGAGGTTTATTTGTAGTGTGGAATATTATTTACCCATACAAAAGAAATAAATCTTGCCGTTTGTGACAAATGAATAGACATTGAAGGCATTTTGCTAAGTGAAATGAGTCAGAGAAAGAAAGATAAATGCTTTATGATCTCACTTGTGGAATCTAAAAGTAACAAACTCCTAGAAACAGAAAGGAGTTGGTAATTGCCAGGGGCTGAGGAATAGGGGAGGTAGGGAGATGTTGGTCAAATAGTACAGACTTCAGCTAGAAGATGAATAAATTCTGTGGATCTAAGGTAGTACAAGGTGACTCTAGTTAACATTTTATTGTATTCTATGCTAGGAAGTTGCTATGAGAGTAGAGTTTTAACCATTCTCACCCCAACAACAGAAACAAAGGTGGTTATATGAGAGGAGGAATATTTTAACAATCTTATTGTGGTATTTATTTCACAACATAATGTGTAACAAAAGATTACATTGTACACCCTAAAAAAAAAAAAAAAAAGATTACATTGTACACCCTAATCTAAGTCTATACAGTGTTATGATAGTTATATCTCAATAAAGCTGGAAAAAATGACAGTACTCATTAGTACTTAGATGTGAATGACAAAAGACAGAGATTAGAAGAGTGGATTAAAAACATGTAATCCAACTATGTACTGTCTCCAATTGGTTTATTTTACATTCAAAAGTACAAATAGATTGAAAGTGAAGGAATGGGAAAAGATATTCTATGAAAATAGTAACCAAAAGAGAGAAAGTGTTGCTATACTTCTATCAGACAAAATAGACATTAAATCAAAAAAGGTTGCAGGAGACGAAAACATTTAGAAAAGTTTAAATGCATCAAGAAGATGTAACAAATACTTATGCACTTCATGACATCGTCAAAATATATGAAGCAAAAACAGAATTAAAGTGAGCTATGCATAATGCTAAGTGGAGTGCATCAGGTAAACACAAATACTGAATGATTTTATTTATATGTGGAATCTAACACATCAAACTCAGAAACAGAGAGCAGATTGGTAGTTGCCAGACGCAGAGGTTGAGGGTAGGGGAAAAGAGTGAAGGTGGTCAAAAGGTGCAAACTTCCAGTATGAGTTTTGTGGATGTAATGTACAGCATGGTGAATACAATTAAAATACTATACTGTATATTTGAAAGTTGCTGAGAGTGAGTCTTACAAGTTTTCATCGCAAGGAAAAACCTGTAACTATATGATGTGATGGATATTAACTAAACTTACTGTCTTAATCATTTTGCAGTATATATGCATGTCAAATCATTGTTGCACACCTTAAACTAATTCAATGTTGTATGTAAATTATAAAACCAGAAAAAATAAAAGGAGAAACAGTTCTATAATAGTTGAAAGACTTCAATACACTCGCAATAATGGATAGAACAAACAGGGGTTAAGTAAGGAAATAGAAGACTTAACACAATACACTAACTAGATCTAATAGATACATACAGAACACCATATCCAATAAAAATAGCAAAACATTCTTCTCAAGGTCACATGGGAAAATTTCCCGGTTATGTATATAACACATTCTCAGTAGTTTCAAACAGCACACAAGTATCTTCTCTGATCACAAAGTCATAGAATTAAATAAGCTATCAAACCATAGAAAGACATGGGGGAAAATGCATATTGCTTAGTGAAAGAAGCAAGTCTGAAAAGGCTACATGTTTTGTATTTTTTAATCCTCACTGTATGACATTCTGGAAAAGGCAAAACCAAGGAGAGAATTAAAAAACCAGTGGTTTCCAGAAGTTTGGGGAAAGAGATGAATAAGTAGATCACAGGAAATTTTTATGTTAGTGAAACTATTCTATGTGATACTGTAATGATGGACATGACATTATGCATTTGTTAAACCCACTGAATGTAGGACATAAAGTAAACTGTAATGTATCATATTGTTTCATTGATTGTAACAAGTGTGACACATTTAGTTAATCATAGTGTTTAAACCTGGAGGAATAGGAAACTCCTTTAAACTTTCTGGGGAATTTTTCTTGAAGCCTCAAAACTGCTCTGAAAAATAAAGCCTATTTTAAAAAACCAAGACCCATTATGAAAGATGTGTATTACTTCTCTTATTCTGGGCCCCAGAAATTTATTATAAGAACAGACAGGATTTTTCAGTTCTGGAATTTGATTTTACCATGCTTGCAAGCTAATAGCAAGCATGTTACTGTTTTATCAGTGCGTGAGCATCGGTATGTTGGCGTTAGTTCCCCTTGCCCCTCATTCATGTGAGAGTACATGAGAGGGCCTAGTGGGGACCCTACACATGCAGTCAGTTATATTCTATTCAAACTTGGGGATCCACTGTTTTTATGGCAAGCAGCAAGCAAGCCTGCTCTTTCTTTGTGATGGGTGCATTACCTTATCTCTCAGGATTGGTCTCTGCAAACACAGTTTTGAGAAATGGCCTGAGCAGAGAGCAGTCAGAGCTTTGCATGCCTTTCACACCTTGTAAAAAAGTGCAGGATGTTAACTGCCTGTGGCAGATCACATCTCCCAATGGGTCCTTTCAGTTCTGGTGTCTCCAGTGAGACTTAGAGAATTTCTTCATATTGGGATCTCTAAAACAACAAATGTGCATATTCGTGTACAGTTGACTTCCATATGGGTAAATAAAATTTAAGTATGAATTGTTCACAAATGGGATATTGATGCTAATTTTGTTTTCCTTCTTAATAAGCATTCTTCTGTGTTCTGGTCCAATCTAGATTTATTTTTTTCCAAGTCCTCCTGATCATATTTTGGAGGGTTCCATTCAAATCTGCCATAGAACGGTGACCCTTTTTTGTTTCAAAGCCTTTATTAACTATTTACAGAAATGTCTTTGCCTATGCATCTGAAGTTCCTAGAACGGAGCTTACTTTAAATATGGCCCTTTCCTCATATGGCTTCTGTGCACCTTGTTCTCTTTGCCATGTCCTGTTTTCTTCAAGGTTATGGTCTGCTCCGTTTAGCAGGAAAAATCCTGCTTGATATCCTGTTTGATATCTAGACTGTTTGATATCTAGACTGAGAACCACAATGGGCAGGAACATGGCTACCATGACGCTTCTTGGGTGACATTAGATACTCTTCCACTTTGCTGTGTCAGTGCCAGAGACATTGATGTTATATTATTTTATTCTCAGTATTGTGTGTATTGTAAAAATCCATGGGAATAAGATTTCGTATCCAATATACAGATGATTTTATTAAAAAGGGAATGGCCATAATGAATGAAATAAGACTGAATTGAGTGCCCATGGCTTATAGTTTTTATATAACAGAGGCTGTGGAAAGCCTATGTCATTTCTAAACATAATTTCAAATCAATTCTCTTTCACCCTCCAGGATAATATTTTAGCCATACTTGTTAATTATTGCTATACTCAAAGTTGAGTTAACTTGCATCTCTTCTTTTGCTTTGCTTATCCCTATTGTTGTTTATAAGGTAACAATAAGGTGATAAAATAACTAATGTGATATGAGCAAAGAGAGAAAAAGAAACTCACCAAACCTCTTGCTGATTTTCCTAAAACTCCAGTTTTATTTAACTGTTTCATAACTGACCAGCCCTACGCCTCTCTTGGGGGCAGCACAAGGGGTCTGTGCTCAGTGGAATATCAGATGGTCACTACCTGTTGAGAAATGGAGTAAGAATAATAGTTTTCTCTGTTTTTACTTCTCCTGAGGTTAGCAGCCCCCTCAGTGGAACTCATGTATATTTAGAAACTGCATTAACATTTTGAGCGCCATTCTGGTGCTTCTTAATAAATTATGCTTTCATCATACTAAAATAGAAGCTGGACGGATACTGTAGTGAGCTTTCAGAGACGGGAATGTAGCAAGGCAGGAATTAGGGACCAGAGCGCAACCGGAGAGTTAGACTGCCTGGGTATAAAACTTAGAGCCCCAATTTACTAGCTGTATGACTGGGGAAACTAATCTCCAGGCTTCAGGCTTCTTATGTAATGGTAAAAAACATGGAACATAGGGCTTTTTTGATGATTAAATGAGATAATCCAAAATCTAGACACTTAGCTTAAATGCTGGTCACATAATATGCACTCTGTAAATGATAGCTCTTACTGTTTTTTGGTATTATAATAATATATTATTCATAGTCACCAGCTTAATGAGTACTTGCTACCCAAGCTTGGCCCTGCATTTTCACAAGCATGGACTCATTTAGTCCTCACTAGTGTTCTCTGATGTAGTAATCTTAACACAAGGATTGTATTCTCCAGTCAGACAAGAGTCAGAGATCTTACTGGCATCATTGGGTGACACAGTAACTTGGCATAATTAACTTTGCTTCAGATTTGCTGGGAGATTTGTCATTATGTTCATAAGGAGGTTCAGCTAGGTCAGTGTCCATCTTTTCTAGGGGCCTCCCTTCAGTAAAGGGAGAGAGTGGATTGTGGGAATACTGCTAGCTAGTTTCTTCCCAGGCAGGCACTGGTATTGTTTACATTTTAAGGTTGAGGAAACTGGGGCCCGGAGAGGCTAAGTTAGTTGCACCAAATCTAGTAATGATGGAGGCTGGGTGAAGATGATTGTGATTTATGGAATACCCACACATATGGGGCACTGGAGAAGACTCAAGAGTCCCTTGGACAGCATGGAGAGTGAACCAGTCAATCCTACAGGAAATCAACCCTGAATAGTCATTCATTGGGAGGACTGATGCTGAAGCTGAAGCTCCAATACTTGGGCCACTTGATGCAAAGAGCTGACTCATTGGAAAAGACTCTGGTTTGGGGAAAGATTGAAGGCAGGAGGAGAAGGGGACGACAGAGGATGAGATGGTTGGATGGCATCACTGATGCAATGGATGTGAGTTTGAGGAAACTCTGAGAGAGAGTGAAGGACAGGGAAGCCTGGCCTGCTGCAGTCCTGAGGTTGAAAAGAGTCAGATACAACTTAGCAACTGCACAACAGCAACAGACTCAATTTATCCATACTCAATTAAACTCGCATTTCATTTCTCAATAACTTAAAGCTTGAAAGAAGATATTCTGATGGATACCTAAAATATACAAATGCAATACACTGAGAGGATCTTACACAAACCTGGTCTTCTAGTTTTCCCTTTCTGAGGAATGGCACCACAATCTAGCTCTGCAAACCAGAAATCTAGTTGTCCAAGACATTTCCCTACATTCCTCTTTTTCATCTCCATGTCAAATACCGCATAACAGATTATGTTGTTTTGACCTCTTATATAACTTGCTCCACTTTATTCTGTTCCCTAGTCTAAGTACTACCTTCTCTCTTCTAAATGACTACAATAATCAATTTCCAGGTAAGAAAATAGCATATACCACCACATTCTTAAAACATGGTATCCATTCCACTTGCAGAATAATCTTTCAAAATGTAGTCTGGTCATATCATTCCTCTACATAAAATGTATTAAAGTTCCACATTTTTCAAAGAACAGAAATTTTTATTATGGTCTATGAGATGCAGCTTGGTCTAGTTCTCAGCCATATTTCTGGGCTCAGTTCATACTATGCTCCCCACATGTTCTTTGTACTCAACCCACACTGATCGTTTTGCAAACTCTCCTAATTTCAGTGCTTCTTCCTTTCAAATCAGTCAGTTCAGTTCAGTAACTTAGTTGTGTCTGACTCTTTGCGACCCCATGGACTGCAGCACACTAGGCTTCCTTGTCCATCACTAACTCCCAGAGGTTGCTCAAACTCATGTCCATCGAGTTGGTGATGCCATCCAACCACCTCATCCTCTGTCATTCCCTTCTCCTGCCTTCAGCCTTTCCCAGCATCAGGGTATTTTTCAGTGGTCAATTCTTCACATGAGGTGGCCAAAGTATTGGAGCTTCAGCTTCAGCATCAGTTCTTCCAATGAACACCCAGGACTGATCTTTAGGACGGACTGGTTGGACCTCCTTGCAGTCCAAGGGACTCTCAAGAGTCTTCTCCAACACCACAGTTCAAAAGCATCAATTCTTCAGTGCTCAGCTTTCCTTAGAGTCCAACTCTCACATCCATACATGACTCCTGGAAAAACCATAGCTTTGACTGGACAGACCTTCATTGGTAAAGTAATGTCTCTGCTTTTTAATATGCTGTCTAGGTTGGTCATAGCTTTTCTTCCAAGGAATAAGCATCTTAATTTCATGGCTGCAGTTACCATCTGCAGTGATTTTGGAGCCCTAGAAAAGAAAGTCTGTCACTGTTTCCATTGTTTTCCATCTATTTGCTGTGAATTGATGGGACCAGATGTCATGATCTTCGTTTTATGAATATTGAGTTTTAAGCCAGCTTTTTTCACTCTCCTCTTTCACTTTCATCATGAGGCTCTTTAGTTCCTCTTAGCTTTCTGCCATTAAAGTGGTGTTATCTGCATAGCTGAGGTTACTGGTATTTCTCCCGGCAATCTTGATTCTAGCTTGTGCTTCATCCAGCCCGGCATGTCACACAGTGTATGCTGCTTATAACTTAAATAAGCAGGCTGACAATATACAACCAAAACATACTTCTTTCCCAATTTGGAACCAGTCTGTTGTTCCATTCCAGTTCTAACTGTTGCTTCTTGACCTGCATACAGGTTTCTCAGGAGGCAGGTCAGGTGGTCTGGTATTCCCATCTCTGAAAGAATTTTCCGAAGTTTGTTGTGATCCACACAGTCAAAGACTTTAGTGTAGTCAATGAAGCAGAAGTAGATGTTTTTCTGGAATTCTCTTGCATTTTCTATGATTGAACGGATGTTGTCAATTTGATCTCTGGTTCCTCTGCCTTTTCTAAATCGAGCTTGAACATCTGAAAGTTATTCGTTCATGTGCTATTGAAGCCTAGCTTGGAGAATTTTCAGCCTTACTTTGCTAGCGTATGAGATGAGTGCAATTGTGCGATAGCTTGAACATTCTTTGCCCTTTCAAATAGTTTTTGCCTATTCTTTGCCTTTTGATCCTTCCTCATTTTGCTTGGTTGTTTTTAAAATTTATCCTTCTGACCTTAGTTCAATTATGTTTTCCTCAATGAAGTGTTCTGTCCCTGGCATGAAAGGCCAAATTCCCCAGTTCCAAAGCATTGCCGTTAGGTAATTTCACTGAAAAACAATAAACCTAGGGTCGGTTCCATGAATGACCAATTTGCTAAAAACCAATTTAGCAAAAAACAACTTTCAGGAGACTAGTTCATCGCCCTGGTCAAGGATGTGTTTTTGTAGTAATCTTTCTGGAAAAACATCAAACCTATAGACAGTAACTACATATAAGAAGCAACCCACCATTTGCTTACATTGAAGTACTGGATCATTGGGCTTTAGAGGAGGACTTGGCATCTGAAATGTGAAAACATGAAATTGATATCCAGCCCAGAGAGACTGTCAAATTTGAGGTTAAAGAGCTGTCATGAAAGGACTGCATTGAAACTTCTGTGAAATGAAGACTTCAAAAAATGCTCAATAATTCAGTAAATTGGTCATCTGATGAAGTGATGATATGAAAGACTACTTTTCATCAAATTGATTTTCTAGAAATTGGTTTTGGATGAACTATCTTTCAGTGAATTTTCTGTTAGGGAATTCAATGAATCAGTCATTTGGAAAATTGACTTTTGGCAAATTGGCTTGCTGCAAATTGATTTTTGGCAAATTGGCCTTCTTACAGCATCATGTTCCTCACCTTGCAACATTTTTCATAGTTAATGTTTTCAATTCGATGATGATTGGTGGTGTTTTCCCCTGATTATATGTAAGCATTACCAAGGAAGGGGAAATACTGTTTTTATTCACCATTTTATTCTCAGTTTTTGGCACACAGTAAGTACTCAATAAACATATGTACAATAAATTAAAAAGTAACACATTGTCGTTGTTCAGTTGCCAAGTTGTGGTCAATTCTTCAAGACCCCATGGATTGCATGCAGCACACCAGGCTTCCCTGTCTTCACTATCTCCCAACTTTACTTAAACTCATGTCCATTGAGTTGATGATGCCATCTAACCATCTCATCCTTTGTCACCCCCTTCTCCTCCTGCCCTCAATCTTTCCCAGCATCAGGGTCTTTTCCAATGAGTAAGCTCTTTGCATCAGGTGGCCGAAGTATTGGAGCTTCAGATTCAGCATCAGCCTCAGTCCTTCCAGTGAATATTCAGGGTTGACTTCCTTTAGGATTGACTGGTTTGATTTCCTTGCTGTCCAAGGGACTCTCAAGAGTCTTTTCCAGCCCCACAGTTTGAAAGCATCAGTTCTTTGGCTCTCTTGTTCAACTCTCACATCCTTACATGACTGCTAGAAAAAGCATAGCTTTGACTATACAGATCTTTGTCAGCAAACTGATGTCTCTTTTCTTTAATACCTGCTATCTAAGTATTAAAGGAGCAAGCGTCTTTTAATTTTATGGCTGCAGTCACCATCTGCCGTGATTTTGGAGCCCAAGAAAATAAAGTCTGTCACTGTTTCCATTGTTTCCCCATCTATTTGCCATGAAGTGATGGGACTGGATGCCATGATCTTAGTTTTCTGAATGTTGAGTTTTAAGCTAGTTTTTTCACTTTCTTCTTTCACCTTCATCAAGAGGCTCTTTAGTTCTCTCTTCTATATCTCTCATTAAGGTAGTATCATCTGCATATCTGAGGTTATTGATAGTTCTCCCAGCAGTCTTGATTCCAGCATGTGCTTCATCCAGCCCGGCATCTCTCATGATGTACTCTGCATATATGTTAAATAAGTAGAGTGACAATATACAGCCTTGACATACTCCTTTTCCAATTTGGAAGCAGTCCATTGTTCCATGTCTGGTTCTCACTATTACTTCTTGACCTGCATATAGGTTTCTCAGGAGGCAGGTAAGGCGGTCTGGTATTCCCATCTCTTGAAAAATTTTCCACAGTTTGTTGTGATCCACACAGTCAAAACCTTTAGCATAGTTAATGAAGCAGCAGTGGATGTTTTTCTGGAATTCTCTTGTTTTTTCTATGATCTGACAGATCTTGCCAGTTTGATCTCTGGTTCCTCTGACTTTTCTAAATCCAGTTTGTACATCTGTAAGCTCTCGGTTCACATACTGTTGAAGCCTAGCTTGGAGGATTTTGAGAATTACCTTGTTAGCATGTGAAATGAGTGCAATTGTGCGGTAGTTTGAACATTCTTTGGCATTGCCCTTCTTTGGGATTAGAATGAAAACTGACCTTTTCCAGTCCTGTGGCCACTGCTAAGTTTTCCAAATTTGCTGGCATATTGAGTGCAGCACTTTCCCAGCACCATCTTTTAGGATTTGAAATAGCTCAGCTGGAATTCTGTCACCTCCATTAGCTTTGTTTGTAGTAATGCTTCCTGAGGCCTGTTTAACTTCACATTTCAGGATGTCTGGCTCTAGGTATGTAGGATATAGACCTTAATGATGGCCATTCTGATGATGTGAGGTGGTACCTCTTTGTAGTTTTGATTTGCATTTCCCTAATAGTTGACAATGTTGAGCATCTTTTCTCGTGACTGTTGGCCATCTGTATGTGTGAAGAAGGGAGATTTTTTTTAAGGTGCTTTGTGTCTCCATCAGCCTCCTGAAAACTCCTGTAGCATATAGCATGTATAAAGTCAGGTTGCTTGCTTTGCAAGCACAAAGTCAATGCAAAAATCCCTCTTTTTATTAGAACCAAAACAGTATCCCTAGTGTACAAATTCAGCTTTAATGTAGTCTTTCTAATATCTCCTTCTTACCAAATTGTGGCTCCTAATATCTTCTATGTTGGAATTTTGGAGCACTCTCATAGGATCACCTGGCTGGAATGAAAGCAACAGAAGTGGGAAATGGATTGGTGATAATGATGGGCTGCAGGGAGTGAGATTAAATAATTCATGGAGGCCTTGTTATCTTTTTATAGATAATACTACAAAGCATGACCTTGCTGTGCAGAAAGAGAGAATGAAAACTTGTTGCTTTAATGTATGCCTTTGTATTTATTATTTGGTGGGGATGGGTACTTTATATACTAAACATTTAAGTTTTACAACAAATTTGCTGATGAAGTATTATTCTTCCTATTTTACAGATAATGATACAGACTCAGGGTGAGTAATTTTCTCAAGGTCTTACATCTAGTAAGTGATCTTGGGAGTCTAACCAATATCTGCCTTATTTCAAACTTCATGTGATTTCTGCTACATCACACTGCCTTTGTAGAATATTGTAGAGACAATAATTATGGCGTGGATAATTGGATGTTTGTTCCCAAGCACCTGTTGCACAGAATGTGAAGTAAAGCTAAGTTTATGGTAGAGAATATGTGTTGGTGAGTGATACAAAGGAAAGAGATGCCTTGGTGAATGTGGTCTGTTTAACTAAGGAATATGCTACCACAGTTGTCTATGGAAACACAACAGCGCTGTACTGGCAGTCCCGTCATCTTTGGTTTGAGAATAGGACTGACCGGGAGGTTGTTCTTGAGATCGTGCTACTGAATTTATCTCCAGAGATTGGGCACATGGTCAAAAGAGACTTGATATGTCAAGTGAAAGAGAAACTACTGCTTCTTTCAAAATTTCTTTTCTCAATAAGGTGAAAATGTTGATTATTGCTAAAGATTTTTCTGAAGAATATAGTAACTGTAGGTCAAAATTGAAAGGTTAAAAATGATTCATGTAACCTTTCAGAAAGTTTCATCAGCAGTTTGAATTGGCTTCTTAGGGAATTGTTAATCTCATCAAATTCATGTATATTTGTTTCATCACATTATGCTTGCTGTTTTTCTTCTATTGCAACCTATGGGAACTGCTGTTATTAGGCTAAAAGTTAAAAACATTATTAGTCCTATTCGTTGTTAAAATTTATTTTGAGTTAAATACCGGTGTTTGCTTTTTTCACATGGGCTGAAAGCCTGACTGCCACAAAAAATAAACACTTTAGATTGGTGCACTTTTAATTCTAGACAGGGCTAAGGAATGTATAAATTTGAGTTCCAAATATTTCAGAAGAATCTGATGCATTATTTACTAACAAATATATTTTGGAAGTAAGATTCTTGTAGTTTGGATAGAGATACAATTTTGAAAAATACCTTCTCTTTAGAATTGTCTCTTGTCTTTAGCCATTTAACAAATTCTCTGAACAAGTTCCCTTCTCAACTCTTCAAATACATGCACATGATGAGAAATTTGTGTCCAGGACTTGTACAATGATATGGAAACTCTGCCTTTTAAGTATTTTGGGGGCATAGTATCAGCAAAAGTTGTACATTTCCTTTTATCTATGTATGAATAATGGCGCTTCATTGATTTTGTGGTTTCATTTGTGAAGGAACTAATCTTGATCTTCCTGTCTCTACCTTTTATAACTTTTTCATAATATAGCTCAAGGTGGGATTATATGACAGATGAAATTACAAAGAAAGCAGTAGTGAAGACATTAGTTATTCCGTAAGGTTTGGTTTGCTGCAGAAGCTTTTAAAAGCACAGCTGACTCAACTATGAAAAATGAGGTATTCTGAATATTTCTTCCCTCTGGTACTTTTGAGGTGAAAAATTAAAAAAAAATTAGCATAGTCTTGTTTGTTTAAAGAGTGAATAATAATAATTTTGTAAGTGTATTTGACTAAAAATGTGGTTAAATAAATAATAGAGAAAATGCTGCTTCATGCAATTTTTTTTTCAGGGCATGATGAAAAGGTTGATTAAACTTTCAGGTTGTTCACAATTCCGAATTTTAAAAATGCTTATCAAAAATTTGGTGTTGTCTAGCTTGTCTTCTTAGTGGTCTTCCTTTGGTATTGAAGATAATTGAGCATTCATCTCCTTTATATTTTCGTCAATTAGCAAAGAATCAGGAATTAGAATCTTTTCGTAAATGACCTTAACCACTTACTTTGGCCAAGCTTAATGGATATGAATAGTATTTGCTGTGGAGGAAGTTTGCCAGTATTTTGGAAACACGATTTGTGTTTGAAAATTGATTACAAAGCCCTTATCTTTACCATTTTTCTGATACTAATTTTCATGTAGATTCAATATGGGGAGACGTCCCCCCACCATATGTGATTAATTCAGAGGCTGTGAACCATTCACTTATGAGTTCACTGCATTTATGCTAATGTGTTTTTTTTTTTTAATTTTTTTATTAGTTGGAGGCTAATTACTTCACAACATTTCAGTGGGTTTTGTCATACATTGATATGAATCAGCCATAGATTTACACTTATTCCCCATCCCGATCCCCCCTCCCATCTCCCTCTCCACCCGATTCCTCTGGGTCTTCCCAGTGCACCAGGCCCAAGCACTTGTCTCATGCATCCCATCTGGGCTGGTGATCTGTTTCACCATAGATAGTCTACATGCTATGCTAATGTGTTTTATATCAGATTTTTGGGTAGTGCTATGGAGAATGGACTGATGAGGCACAAAATAAGATATAAGGAGACTGGATAGGACGCTACTGCTGACTGGTTAGGATGCTAGCCTAAAAAGGTCAGAGGTTTGAAGAAATATAGTGTCAGTAAGGATGAGTTAATAAAATAATGCTTATTTATTGAATGCTTTCTATGTGCTATGATCAGTGCTCTGTACTGTTCATGGACTGTTGCATTTAATACTCGCCCTGTCCCTGTGGTAGCACCCTGGTGGCTCAGCAGAAAAGAATCCTCCTGCCAATGCAGGTGTTTGATCCCTAGGTCGGGAAGACCCCCTGGAGAATGAAATGGCAAGCCATTCCAGTATTCTTGGGCTTCCCAGGTGGCACCAGTGGGGCCTAGGAAATCCCGTTCACAGAGTAGCCTGGTGGGCTGCCGTCCACGGGGTTGCAAAGAGTCAGATACGGCTTAGCAAGTAAACATGCACACACAGACACACACACGTCCTTATGAAGGAATATTCATCCCCATATTACAGAAGAGAAAAATGAGGTCTAGAGAGGCTAGACAACTTATGTTATGCAGTCAGAAAATGGTAGAGCTGTAACTTGGCTCCAGAGCCTAGGGAACTCAACTTCCATCAGTTTAGTTCATCAGTCACTCAGTCGCGTCCGACTCTTTGTGACCCCATGGACTGCAGCACGCCAGGCCTCCCTGTCCATCACCAACTCCCGGAGTTTACTCAAACTCATGTCCATTGAGTTGGTGATGCCATCCAACTATCTCATCTTCTGTCGTCCCCTTCTCCTCCCGCCTTCAGTCTTTCCCAGCATCAGGGTCTTTTCCAATGAGTCAGTTCTTTGCATGAGGTGGCCAGAATATTGGAGTTTCAGCTTCAACATCAGTCCTTTCAATGAACACCCAGGACTGATCTCCTTTAGGATGGACTGGTTGGATCTCCTTGCAGTCCAAGGGACTCTCAAGAGTCTTCTCCAATACCATAGTTCAAAAGCATCAATTCTTCAGCACTCAGCTTTCCTTAGAGTTCAACTCTCACATCCATACATGACCACTGGAAAAACCATAGCCTTGACTAGACAGACCTTTGTTGTCAAAGTAACGTCTCTGCTTTTTAATATGCTGTTTAGGTTGGTCATAGCTTTTCTTCCAAGGAGCACGCATCTTTTAATTTCATGGCTGCAGTACGCATGTTTTAATTTCATGGCTGCATCTTTTAATTTCATGGCTGCAGTCATCATCTGCAGTGATTTTGGAGCCCCCCAAAAATAAAGTCTGTCACTGATTTCATTGTTTCCCCATCTATTTGCTATGAAGTGTAGGGACCAGATGATCTTAGCTTTCTGAGTGTTGAGTTTTAAGCCAACTTTTCACTCTCTTTCACTTTCATCAAGAGGCTCGTTAGTTCTTCTTCGCTTTCTGCCTTAAGTATGGTGTCATCTGCATATCTGAGGTTACTGATATTACTCCAGGCAATCTTGATTCCAGCTTGTGCTTCCTCCAGCCCAGCGTTTCTCATGATGTACTCTGCATATAAGTTAAATAAGCAGGGTAACAATATACAGTCTTGAATACTCCTTTCCCAATTTGGAACCAGTCTGTTGTTGCATGTCCAGTTCTCACTGTTGCTCCCTGACCTGTCAACCTCCATACAACAGACAAACGCTTAAGAGGTAGAGTTTAGCCACTAATTAGAAGCAGAGGGGGTCCTGGTGGAGAGCTCAGGTGTAGCTCTTTGGATTCTGAATTGGGCACCCTAGTGAGTGAAAGCCCTTGTCTCTGGGTCAGGGAGTACAGAATGAGGAACATTTTTGAAAGATTAGGGACTTCTGGACACCTCGAACGTCAGGTGCCTTTGAGACACATCAAGAGAGGTCAAATGGGTTTTGTGGCTCTGGAGCTCTGGCAGGAATCTGGGTCAGAATGCTTGGCATGATGCCTGGCAGAGAATAACTGTCAGTGCACATTTGTTGGGTGAAATGACAGACATCTGGAGAGGGAAGGAGAGAGGGAGGGAGTGAGCACAGAGAATTGTTCTTTGTAAGGCTACTTGGACCATGGGAGTGGATACAGTTTCTCAAAGGGCAGTGTGTCAAGTGAAAAACGAAAAGAACCCGGAGTAACTCTGGGGCACATCAGTACTTAAGAGTCAGATAATGAAAGAGGAACTTGAAAAGATGACAGGGGAGAAGAACTTTAAGAGAATAATATCAGAGAAGCCAAGGAAATGGAAGGATTTTAAGGATGTTATTAATAATATTAAATACCATACAAAGAGGCCCAATAAAATAATGATGAGTAGCTTAGAACTTACATTGTTCTTACTATATGGCAGGCAGCGCTTTGAGTGTTTTATATATATTAGCTCTTCAACTTAAGGGGCTTCCCTTGTGGCTCAGATGGTAAAAATCTGCCTATAATGCAGGAGATCTGGGTTCAATCCTTGGGTCAGGAAGTTCCGCTGGAGAAGGAAATGGCAACCGACTCCAGTATTCTTGCCTGGAGAATTCCATGGACAGAGGAGTCTGGTGGGCTATAGTCCACGGGGTTGCAAAGAGTCAGACACCACTTTCACTTCAAGTTAAATCTGTGCTATAGGTATTTTTATTCACCATTCTTCATGGGTAAGAAAAGAGAGAGATGAAATAACTTGCCTCAGGTAAGTGGCAAAGTCAAGACTGAGAACCCTGCAGGTGACTGCCCCGTTGATGTCCTTAGACCACTGTGATATTCTGACTTGCAAAAGCAGGGGCCAGAATGTGCCTACTAGATGTGACAGGAAGTCGGTTTTGACTAGAGAAGTGCAGTTCAGTAGCTGAACCAGGATGCTGAGAGGGGTAGGAAGTCAGAAGTACGTTGGCTTCCCTTCCTGGGAGCTTGGTGGTAAAGAAGAATTTGCCAAAGGAATATTGGGCAGAAGGGCTTATTTTTAGGATAGGGGAGATTTGGGGCTATTTGTGTGGTAAGATAAAGCATATTAGGAGAGAGATTGAGGGAAATACTGGAGAGATATGGCAAAAGAAGAGATGGTAAAGTGTGGGCTGTAAGCGCTTCAGGAGATTTTCAGCTTAAACAGGAGCAGGGAGCACCTGTTTTACAAAAGGAGAGGGTTAATAGCTGGGTAGAGATGCATGTAGGTCTTTTAGACTGAGTGAGTAGCATGCTTAGCCAAGTTCATACATATTCCCCCTGCTTCTGTCTCTATGAAACAGTTACCCCCCAGCTTTTTTTTTTTTTTTATAGCAACCCTTCCCTGAGTGGTATCTCCATCCCACTCTGCACTCATGTGAATTTTGTGGATTTCTGCTATCATTAGATTTTGTTCTCTGCTCTATGTGACCAAGGCTAGGCCAGGACTTCCCTGGAAGTCAGGTGGTGGGGACTTGGCCTTCCAATGCAGGGGTTCAGGTTCAATCCCTATTCTGGGAGCTAAGTCCCTCATGCCTCATGGCGAAAAACAAACAAGCAAACACAGCCATAAAACAGAAGCAATATTGGAACAAATTCAACAAATACTTTAAAAACAGTCCACATCAAAAAAAAAAAAAATCTTTAAAAACAAAAGCAAAGAGACTGCCACCTATTTCTTTAGCAAAGATGGGTTTATTTTGGATCAGCAGACTTGCAATTTGAGGGTCTGTAGCCATGATGAGCCAACCTACACCTGCACAGCAGGAGAAGGAGAACTATTTCATAGACAGGAAACTGAGGTGGGGAGGGCTCTAGTAAACAAAGAGGAGCCTCTGGCTTTTCTTTGCCTGAGACCTTGCCAGGAAAGAAGAGGAGTCTTTCTTCTTCTGTTAGGCTCTGCTGTGCTCACAGGGCGTCAGATCTCCCCTTCTGGTCTCCCAAATCTATTTCATTAGGCTTCTGTTTATTAATTTTTCACAACTCATAGGGACAAGAGATGTTAGGAGTTGTGTCTTTTGATGGTAATGATGTTTTGAGCTGACTGGATTCTTTTCCTTTCACAGATGCTTCCTGTTCAAGTCTTCCTCCAGTTACATGAGCTCCAGTAAGTCCTCTTTTTATTGTACTAAAATTATTTTACTTGAGGATAATTGCTTTACAGTGTGGTGTTGATTTCTGCTGTACAACAGTGTGACTCAGCTATAAGTATACATATATGCCCTCCTTCTGGAGCCTCCCTCATAACCCCCCGTTTTTCTCTCCAATAATGTCGCTTTTGCTTAAATCTCTTGTCATATATCAGTTCAGTTCAGTCACTCAGTCGTGTCCGACTCTTTGTGACCCCATGGACTGTGGCACTCCAGGGTTCCCTGTCCATCGCCAACACCCAGAGCTTACTCAAACTCATTTCCATCATGTCGGTGATGCCTTCCAACCATCTCATCCTCTGTCATCCGCTTCTCTTCCTTCCCTCAATCTTTCCCAGCATTAGGGTCTTTTCCAGTGAGTCAGTTCTTTGCATCACATGGCCAAAGTATTGGAGTTTCAGCTTCAACATCAGTCCCTCCAATGAACACCCAGGACTGATCTCCTTCAGGATTGACCGGTTGGATCTCTTTACAGTCCAAGGGACTCTCAAGAGTTTTCTCCAATACCACAGTTCAAAAGCATCAATTATTTGGTGCTCAGCTTTCTTCACAGTCCAACTCTCACATCCATACATGACCACTGGAAAAACCATAGCCTTGACTAGACGGACATTTGTTGGCAAAGTAATGTCTCTGCTTTTTAATATGCTGTCTAGGTTGGTCATAACTTTTCTTCCAAGGAGCAAGCGTCTTTTAATTTCATGGCTGCAGTCACCATCTGCAGTGATTTTGGAGCCCTCAAAAATAAAGTCTGTTGCTGTTTCCACTGTTTTCCCATCTATTTCCCATGAAGTGATGGGACCAGATGCCACGATCTTAGTTTTCTGGATGTTGAGTTTAACACAGCTCTTTCACTCTCCTCTTTCACTTTCATCAAGAGGCTCTTTAGTTCTTCTAAGCGTTCTGCCATAAGGGTGGTGTCATCTGCATATCTGAGGTTATTGATATTTCTCCCGGCAATCTTGATTCCAGCTTGTGCTTCATCCAACCCAGAATTTCTCATGATATACTCTGCATATAAGTTAAGTAAGCAGGGTGACAATATACAGCCTTGACGTACTCCTTTCCCGATTTGGAACCAGTCTGTTGTTCCATGTTCAGTTGCAACTCTTTCTTCTTCACCTAAATACAGATTTCTCAGGAGACAGGTCAGGTGGTCTGATATTCCCATCTCTTTAATAATTTTGCGGTTTGTTGTGATTAACACAGTCAAGGCTTTGGCATAGTTAATAAAACAGAAGTAGATGCTTTTCTGGAACTCTCTTGCTATTTCGATGATCCAGTGGATGTTGACAATTTGATCTCTGGTTCCTCTGCCTTTTGTAAATCCAGCTTGAACATCTGGAAGTTCTCGATTCAGGTACTGTTGAAGCCTAGTTTGGAGAATTTTGAGCATTACTTTGCTAACGTGTGAGATGAGTGCAATTGTGCAGTAGTTTGAGCATTCTTTGGCATTGACTTTCTTTGGGATTGGAATGAAAACTGACCTTTTCCAGTTCTGTGGCCATTGCTGAGTTTTCCAAATTTGCTGGCATATTGAGTGCAACACTTTCCCAGCATTATCTTTTAGGATTTGAAATAGCTCAACTGGAATTGTATCACCTCCACTAGCTTTGTTCATAGTGATGTTTCCTAAGTCCTACTTAACTTCACATTCCAGGATCTTTGGCTCTAGGTGAGTGATCACACCATCATGGTTACTTGCATCATGAAGATATTTTTTGTATAGTTTTCTGTGTATTCTTGCCATCTCTTCTTAATATCTATGTTTCTGTTAGGTCCATACCGTTTCTGTCCTTTATTGTGCCCATCTTTGCATGAAATGTTTCCTTGGTATCTCTGATTTTCTTGAAGAGATCTCTAGTCTTTCCCATTCTGTTGTTTTACTCTATTTCTTTGCCTTGATCACTGAGGAAGACTTTCTTATCTCACCTTGCTATTCTTTGGAGTTCTGCATTCAAATGGGTATATCTTTTCTTTTCTCCTTTACCTTTAACTTATCTTCTTTTCTCAGCTATTTTTAAGTCCTCCTCAGACAACCATTTTGCCTTTTTGCCTTTCTTCTTCTTGGAGATGGTCTTGATCACTGCCTCCTGTACAATGTCACAAACCTCCGTCCATAGTTCTTCAGCCACTCTATCAAATCTAATCCCTTGAATCTATTTGTCACTTCCACTGTATAGTTGAATGGGATTTGATTTAGGTCATACCTGTATGGTCTAGTGGTTTTCCTTACTTTCTTCAATTTTAAGTCTGAATTTGGCAATAAGGAGTTCATGATCTGAGCCATAGTCAGCTCCCGGTCTTGTTTTTGTTGACTGTATAGAGCTTCTCCATCTTTGGCTGCAAAGAATATAATCAACCTGAATTCGGTGTTGACCGTTGGTGATATCCATGTGTAGAGTCTTCTCTTGTGTTGTTGGAAGAGGGTGTTTGCTGTGACCAGTGCATTTTCTTGGCAAAACTCTGTTAGTCTTTCCCCTGCTTCGTTTTGTATTCCAAAGCCAAATTTGTCTGTTGCTCTGAGTATCTCTTGACTTCCTACTTTTGCATTCTAGTCCCCTATAATGAAAAGAACATCTTTTTTGAGTGTTAGTTCTTGTAGGTCTTCATAGAACTGTTCAACTTCAGCTTCTTCAGCATCAGTGGTTGGGGCATAGACTGTGGTATTGAATGGTTTGCCTTGGAAATGAACAGAAATCATTCTGTCATTTTTGAGATTGCATCCATGTACTGCATTTCAGCCTCTTGTTTACTGTGTTGGCTACTCCATTTCTTCTAAGGGATTCAAGCTGACAGTAGTAGATGTAATGGTCACATGAGGTAAATTCACCCATTCCAGTCCATTTTAGTTCACTGATTCCTAAAATGTCAATGTTAAGTCTTGTCATCTCCTATTTGACCACTTCCAATTTGCCTTGATTCATGGACCTAACATTTCAGGTTCCTATGCAATATTGTTCTTTATAGCATCAGGCTTTACTTCCATCACCAGTTACATCCCCAGCTGGGTGTTGTTTTTGCTTTGGCTCCATCTCTTCACATACTCTACTTAGTAAAACCTCTTGAAGGAACTTGAGGAGCATGGTATAGAATAAAGAGGTTTGGGATATGGGATTAGCAATAATGGGAAAACCGAATTGCTTTGCCCACAGATTCTTTACCTGCTGAGCCACATGGGAAGTTCTAGGATCCAGCTAGAGACAGATGAATATGAGAGATACCGAGGCATTTCTGAAGCAGAAAACCACTCCTTTCATTTGAAATTGCCTTTATGTTTGTCTCCATCACCCCAACCCACTATAGAACGTGGAAAATAGGGAATGTGATAAACTTATGAAATTTAGTTACCCTGTTTGTAGTCATTGCTTTTTAGTTAGGTTACCTAACTAAGAGAGGTTTTTGAGGCAAGTTTCATTGGTTTTGTCAAAAAAAATAAGCACATTGTAAGGGTGTTTAAGTTAAGGATTGTCAAATGGCAAAATTAATGTTTGACTTACTTGGAGCTGTTCAAATGTTGAATGAAGTCTTAACCCTCAGCCAAATTCTTCATTGTAGATTTTTCACACTGTTAAGGATATTTTCCCCAATTAAATCTGTGGGCAGTAATGTACTGTAGGCATCCTCTGTAATTTCACACTTAAATGACTAGTTTGTAAAAAATGGAATCTGACTCCAGGGCATATGGTATTCACACAGATCATCAGTATGCAATTATTGTTTGTTTGCCATCCCCATAAATAAATGTTAATGATTTTGTAGAGTTTTACAGCTCATGTATTTCTTTGCTCTTGATAACTTTTCACAAATTGTGAATTTGTAATACATTTTATTTTTGACAATAAATAAGAGAACAATAATTAAGTAAAATAGGCCAGTAGAGTAAATAGCAAAGTAGAAATGTGCTACTCAGAGATGATTTAGTGAATAACTTCCAGTTTCACTTTGAACATAATTACATTTCAGTGAAAGAAAGTTAAGCTAGACACTTAAAAAAATTCTTTGACTTCTAAAATTGTGCTTTTGATATTCAAGAAAAACTGAATGTCTCTGATGCTATGTGGGAGCTACATATACAACCTCTTTGTACTGGGAGTGTGCTTTTTTTTTTTTTTTTGAATTGTTTTTTTGGGGGATGTGGACCATTTTTAAAGTGTTTATTGAATGTGTCACAATATTGCATCTGTTGTTTATGTTCTGGTAAGGCTGTGAGGCATGTAGGATCTTAATTAGGTCCCTGAATGGGTACCCCCTCCCTGTATTAGAAGGTCAAGTCTTAACCACTGGACCACCAGGGAAGTCCCTGGCAGTATGCTCTTGAGTGAATTATTTAACCTAGTTTTCTCACCTCTAAAATGGGATACTTACACTTCATAGTGTTATCATAGGTATAATCCAAGTGACCCCAAATAAAGTCACTATAAAGTCACTTAAGCTTTTGTTATACGAGGTCCAGGTCATGGTCATTGTCCAATATTCTAAGAGAGTCCCAGGGATATTTAAATAGTTTAAAACACTTTCCCTGGAAGCCTGCAGAGATGCTGATTTAATTTAAATGTCATTTTAAAATTAAGTTTTTATTTATTGCATGCAGTTGCACAGATGCCACTGTAAGCTTAAAAGAAAAGCAGTTATTCTCTCCTCTGCCTGCCCCTACGCCCAGTTTCCTCTCCACTGCCTTCAACTCTGTTTTAGCTTTTTTCTCCTGTTATTTCTACAGTGTGTCTATATACTGCTCTTCCTTGATTTTTAATTTTTAATGTATATTTACTTAAAACACTTTAAAATAAAAATTAAAAGTTAGACCATGATGAGATTGAAAATCTTTGAAAATTTTAAACTTTGTTTTGATTGACTTCCTCCTGTGGAAGTTGAGGATAGAACTCTCAGATGTCCCCCTCTGCTACCCACTGTATACACAGCCACACACATTCTCTCTCTCTCCCCTCCCCATATCATAATTTTTGTGTAAATAAATAGTAATTGTATACATAGTTATAAACTTACAAATATTGTCCATAGCTAAGCCGTCTTTATGTTTCCTGTCCAATTTTTGGTTTTCATGAAATGAATAATTGCTTTATTTAAAATATCGTGCTTTGTTTTCTGTGCTCCTTTATAAATTTAGGCCCCAGGTTTCCCACAGAAGTTTGAAATGCTTTTCAGCATAGTCAGATACAGTGGTAATTTGTCAGGTTTATATTTTCCCTGTTGACACCCCTCTCAGAGTCCTTGTTGATCCCCAGTTGGAGCTGGCCGCTCCATAGACCTGCTTCCGCGTAGACCCCCTTCCGCATCCTGCTGGGGCCCCCTTCACCATCATGCTGGGCGTCCTCTCTGCCTCTGCCTTCAGCTGTGTCCTGCTTTCCCTGTCTTCCTCCTTCTTGGCTTACCTCTTTGCTTTAGTAGAGCACATTCTCCAGTAACTACCTAAGAAATGGTTATTTGAAGTAAAATGGAGACCTTGCATGTCATAAAATATCTTTTCTATTCTTACATAGTACATAGTTTAGTCACTCAGTCGTGTCTGACTCTTTGCGACCCCATGGGCTGTAGACTACCAGGCTTCTCCGCCCACGGGATTTTCCAGGCAAGAGTGCTGGAGTGGGTTGCTATTTCCTTCTCCAGAGGACTTTCCAACCCAGGGATTGCACCCGGGTCTCCCACATTGTAGGCAGACGCTTTACCGTCTGAGCCACCAGGGAAATCTTTAGACTTACTTAAAAGAGAGATTGGAGGTAGCATTATGGGAAGAAAATAATTTTCCCTCAGGATTTTGAAGGAATGCCTCTTTTGTCTTTTTTCTTCCAACACATACCACCTACCCCCTACAATTTGCAAATATGAGTATGCTGAATGAATAATGAATTTAGATTTAGCCCCGTGCCTTTAAGGAGCTCTGAGTTTAGAGAATGGGTAGAATTTAGAAAGCAGGTTAATATAGTTTACCCTATGTCAGTCAATAGTATAATATACTATCTAATTTAAATTTTGTAACATTTAACTTTGTAGTAAAGGAAGTGAAGTTCAGAGAAGCTGGGTAATTTGTCCAAGAATACTCAGAAGTTTAAATACAAGTATAGCTGGAGTATGTCTTTTGCCCATCCTATAAGATTTCCTTCCAGCTCTACCAATAACATTTTATCTTATTAAGCCGCGTGGTTATAGCAGTATCTTGGGACATGGATCCTGGCTTCGTATCTGCCTTTTTCTAGCTGAATTATGAGTTGATATGTGTAAAGTGCTTAGACAAGGGTAGGAGATGCTGTGTAATGTTAACTGAAGACTTTAAAATGGACTTGCATCCTGCTCTCCCCCTCCCACCCTGTTTGTCTAATTAACGTCTCATTCTTAGAGTGATCATTTGCCATTTCACTTCCGTCCTGAAACCATTCCAAGGAGAAAAGCCTCACTCTCTCCAAAAGTGGACTAATTTCCACCTACCTCTCATGTTGTAAGGCTTCCCCGGTGACTCGGTAAAGAATTTGCCTGCCAATGCAGGAGACTCGGTTCAAGCCTTGGGTCAGGAGGATCCCTGGAGGAGGAAATGGCAACGCACTCCAGTGTTCTTGCCTGGAGAATCCCATGGACAGAGGAGCCTGGCGGGGTATAGTCCATGGGGTCACAAAGAGTCAGACAGACTGAGCATGCAGCACACATGCATACATTGTAAATGTCAGACTTAGTGATTTTCCTTCATATGAAAGTTAGTAATTATATGTTTTTGTATTTGTTTCAAATCTTTTTCTCCTACTGTGGTCTAAGCCCCATGTCTGTTTTGCTTACTTGTATACCTACACAACCTAACAAATACTCAGAACAGATGTATTATATAAATATTTGTTGAAGCACTGGTTGCATAAATGAATACTGAGCTCAGGCAAGTCTGTATTTTTTCCCTTCCTGCAAAAATATATTTTAATAGAAGGTTAATAAATAACAAACAACAGTAATTGCTATAAACTTTTCCATGTTTACTGTGTATGTAAGTATAGGGAGAAACCATTCTCCCTAATGTCTGCCTCGGTGAGGGTACAGTTTGCAGGTCAGTTTAGTGGGTTGTGTGACCAGCTTTAAAAAATGTCATGGACTAGGAGGGAAGATATCAGAGAAATAACACATGTGTGCATATGTGCTCAGTTGCTTTAGTCATGTCCTGCTCCTTACAACCCTGTGGACTGTAGCCTGCCAGGCTCCTGTGTCCATGGAATTCTCCAACAAGAATACTGGAGTGGGTTGCCATTTCCTCCTCCAGGGGATCTTCCTGACCCAGGGCTCAAACCCACGTCTTCTGCATCTCCTGCATTGCAGGCAGATTCTTTACCACTGAGCCACCCGGGAAGCCTGGGCTTCCCTCGTAGTTTGGTTCGATTCCTGGGTCGGGAAGATTTCCTGGAGAAGGAAATGGCAACCTACTCCAGTATTCTTGCCTGGAGAATCCCGTGGACAGAGGAACCTGGTGGGCGGGGAGTCTCAAGAGTTGGATACAACTTAGTGACTAAATCACCACCACCACCAGGGAAGCCCATATAACACATAATAAGGGGTAATTATTGTCCTATGAAATCATATATATCCGTATATCTATACACACACATATATGATTATGTGAAGTGGACTGCATTACAATAAAAACTATTTTTTATTGTGAGTGTGGTCAAAAAGTCTTGCCAAGTCAGTTGCTCTAGAGATTGGCAAACTTTTTCTGTAAAGGGCTAACTAGTAGATATTTTCAATTTTGCGATCCCTATGGTCTTTGTTACAACCACTCAACTCTATCACTGTAGCATGAAAGCAGACAGAGCCCATAAGTAAAGAACCGGGCATAGCTGTTTCCAATACAGCTTTACAAAAACAGAAGTCTGGATGGATGTGATCCAAAGGCTATAGCTTGCAGACCTCTGCCCTAGAGGGACGAGTTGGCAGGGAAGATTCTATCCCTCTCTCCACATTACTAGCTGAAGGAGATGATTTGATTGATTTGGGGTAACCTGGTGATTCTGACATTACTTTGCCAACAAAGGTCCGTCTGGTCAAGGCTATGGTTTTTCCAGTGGTCATGTATGGATGTGAGAGTTGGACTGTGAAGAAAGCTGAGTGCCAAAAAATTGATGCTTTTGAACTATGGTTTTGGAGAAGACTCTTAAGAATCCCTTGGACTGCAAGGAGATCCAGCCAGTCCATCCTCAAGGAGATCAGTCCTGGGTGTTCATTGGAAGGACTGATGCTGAAGCTGAAACTCCAGTACTTTGGCCACCTCTTGTGAAGAGTTGACTCATTGGAAAAGACCCTGATGCTGGGAGGGACTGGGGGCAGGAGGAGAACTGGACGACAGGATGAGATGGCTGGATGGCATCACCGACTCAATGGGCATGAGTTTGAGCAAACTCCAGGAGTTGGTGATGGACAGGGAGGCCTGGTGTGCTGTGATTCATGGGGTCACAAAGAGTCAGACACGACTGAGCGACTGAACTGAACTGAACTGATGATACTGACTAATCTGTGATGGTTCTTTCTTAGTGAATGAGAGAATAGGGCAGTAGGTTGCACCCTGAGATAAGATATCTCAAGCTCTTAATCTCTCTTTCTTAAAAAAAAATATTTATTTATCTTTTTTATTTTGCCAGGTGTTAGTTGAGGTATGCAGGCTCCAGTTCCCTGACCAGGGATAAGACCTGAGCCCCGTGCATTGGAAGCTTGGAGCCTTAGCCACTAGACCACCAGCGAAGCCCCAAACTATTATTCTGTTTACTTTCCTTGTATTCCTATGTGATAGGATTGAAAGAGATTGGGCAGTGCTTTCCTCTGTGTAAAAAAGAGCTTGCCACTCTCTTTGCAAGGCCCTTGCCTGTGCCTCACATGTTACATGCTGCATAATAGTGTATGTGACCTGAGCCACCTTCGAGTTGTGTTGCTTGGCAGCTCTGACTGCCTGACAGGTGGCTTTACCGTCTACTCTATGATTCTGCCTCTCTCCCTGAGAGGGTCTTAAAGACCAGAGTTACAGTGTTACCAGGATGCCCACTTTAGGTCTGAAATCCAAACCCACATTCTCAAATGCTGCTGTTAATAGAAAGACTTGAATTTTAAAGTGATTGGTGTTTATCTAGATTGAATCAAATGACTACCCTTACCAGTTTTATGTAAAAGTGCTTTATAGTTTAGAACACGCAGAGGTGAGTTTAAGTTCTCTGAATGCTCAATGTTAAGAATTGGATATTCAAGCTATATTTCATAATAAAAGGAAATTAGATTTCCCTCTATATCCAGAATAGTATATATCACACAGATTTTGCTCACTTCAACCAACCTAAGAAATATGACACCCAAAAGTGATTCTGATCTGGAGTGTGTGGACTTGTGGAGGGATGGGATATGTTGAAAATAACTGCCTCAGAATTCTGAGTGTGGCCAATATTATAGATGGGGCTGTATCAAATTCTTTTATAAACCCTCCCTTTCTTTTCTTCTACTGCAGTAGCCGAAAACCTTAAAGATTCACGTTCCTTAGACTTTGTTGAAGCCATGATGAGCCGTGTGATTGAGATGTGGTAATTAGAAATTTCTCTCCTCCTTTCTTCCGGGTGAGCTGATTCCTAGCAGGTGCCGGCGGGTGCAGTACCACCTTGCACACGTGTACCCCCTGCCAAGGTTGTGGGCACAGGAGGTGGACGGAGTCTCTTGGCTTGGTAACATCATCGAGCCTTTGAACTGCCAACCCTCAGACTTCCTGTTACATGATGTTAATAAACCCCATGGCTTAAACAATGATTAGTCAAATTTTTAGTTATGTAGAGGTAAACACAATCCTAACTGGTACCAAAAGTAGATTAGCTTGTTAGATGGAAATTGTTACTATAAAATAATGTTAGGGGCACATTACCCTAGGTTATGAAAGGGAAAAAAGGCATTGGTTTGAAATTTAATAGTTTGAATGAAAAGATGTAAGTTGCTTTTATTGCTAAACCTTTATTTTTTTAAATTCAAGCAGTCATCTTGGGGCTCTTAGAACTTTATAACTGTAGCAGTTTCCAAACTAGAGAAAATTTAAGATCTCTTCATTCACAGTGCCCATCAAATGCCTAGTATATTAGTTATATCCAATACATACATGTTAAATGAATAATTGAAAATGCCATTGAAGGAATAAATGAATGTGAAAGATATTTCCTCTAGAAGGTATCCTAGGTGACTTCACTAAGGATATTGGAAAACACCAGGCAGGAGAGGTATAGAAGTTTTCATCTTCATTTCCATCGATGTGAGTAACTTTGAAAGACAGATATAGAACCTAACATCAAATAATTTTAATGTTTCAAAAAGTATGTTCATGCCTAATGTGAGAGTGAGAAGGACAGTTTATTTAGTCTGGCAGTGTATGAACAAAATAAACAAATGGAAACATGGCCTTTAGATTTTATTATGAAAGCTGAAATTAATTTCTAAGATGTCTGTACTTGTGCCAGATTATTTTCTGTAACTGAAAGAGAAACACAATGTAACAGAATATTAGGAAGCACAATGCAATTTTAGAATATAAATGATGAGTAATGAATAGTTTTGACTCTCTATTTTACAAGTTAGAGAAGAGTCAGAGCTGTATCCTTTATTCAGTTCAGTTCAGTTCAGTCTCTCAGTCATGTCCTACTCTTTGTGACCCCATGGACTGCAGCATACCAGGCCTCCCTGTCCATCACCAACTCCTGGAGTTTACTCAAACTCATATCCCTTGAGTTGGTGATGCCATCCAGCCATCTCATCCTCTGTCGTCCCCTTCTCCTCCTGCCTTCAATCCTTCCCAGCATCAGGGTCTTTTCAAATGAGTCAATTCTTTGCATCAGGTAGCCAAAGTATTGGAGTTTCAGCTTCAGCATCAGTCCTTCCAATGAATATTCAGGACTGATTTCCTTTAGGATGGACTGGTTGGATCTTCTTGCAGTCCAAGGGACTCTCAAGAGTCTTCTCCAACACCACAATTCAAAAGCATCAGTTCTTCAGCACTCAGCTTTCATTATAGTCCAACTCTCAAATCCATACATGACTACCAGAAAAACCATAGCTTTGACCTATGTTGGCAAAGTAATGTATCTGCTTTTTAATATTCTGTCTAGGTTGATCATAACTTTTCTTCCAGGAAGCAAACATCTTTTTATTTCGTGGCTGCAGTCACCATCTGCAATGATTTTAGACCCCCCCAAAATAAAATGTGTCACTGTTTTGCCATCTATTTGCCATAAAGTGATGGGACCAGATACCATAGTTTTCTGAATGTCGAATTGTTTTTTTTTTTTTTTGGATGTTGAGTTTTAAGCCAACTTTTTCACTCTCCTCTCACTTTCATCAAGAAGCTCTTTAGTTTTTTGCTTTCTGCATTAAGGGTGGTGTCATCTGCATATCTGAGGTTATTGACATTTCTCCTAGCAATGTTGATTCCAGCTTGTGCTTCATCCAGCCCAGCATGTCTCATGATGTACTCTGCATAGAAGTTAGATAAGCAGAGTGACAATATACAGCCTTGATGTACTCCTTCCCCTATTTGGAACCAGTCTGTTGTTCCATGTTGAGTTCTAACTGTTGCTTTCTGACCTGTATACAGATTTCTCAAGAGGAAGGTCAGGTGGTCTGGTATTCCCGTCTCTTTAAGAATTTTCCAGAGTTTGTTTATTATAAAACTATAATTGTAAGTCAGGCTTCCCTTGTGGCTCAGAGGCTAAAAATCTGCCTATAATTGGGTTCGATCCTTATAATTGTAAGTATAATGCTTTTGTGAGTTCTGAATCATACTAGTGAGTAATAGAACCTGAAGGCGTCATGAGAACCTTTGAATTTGCAGCCTGTTGATTAGAAGTGTGGGTGTCCTTGAACTTGCAGCTGACATCTGAAGTCAGAACCATTTAGTGGAGGCATTGAGCCTGTAGTGTGTGGTTTGTGCCCAGATTGTATGGAGGTACACACAGTTTGTTGAAATGGAATACTGTTCATAAGAAATGACTGGTATTTGCAGTCCAGTGGCATTCGTAGATATGTCCTGTCTGTCGTTAAGTTGACTTTCTTGGGAGACACATTCCTTGTGTAGGAGGTTTATTGGGCAGTATTCTTAGGATCAGCACTTGTTGAAGGGAAGATAAGAGCAGGATTCTACAGGAGAAGAACTCAAGCTGTGATACAGTTGTGACAGAAGCCTCCTCTGTCCCTGCAGAGACACAGTTACCCCCTGTTAGAGTAATAGCCTTGGAGTTTGGGCTGGCTACTTTTTATGGGCTGGGTAATTTCATATGCTAATAAGTGGGAGGATTAGCAGTAGGAAGCCAGAGTTAAGTCTTGGCTCTGCCACTGAACCACTGATAACTTTGGACAAATAATTTGTTCTTTTTGGAAGAGCTAGATTTTTTCTGCAGTTCTCTTCAGATGCTAATATTAAAATCCCATGATTTTGTCTCTAACCTTCTTTGTAGAAAGGAGGGACACAATATCAGACACATGGTTGCAATTCGATAAATATTAGTTTAGTGAGGTAAAACCTACATTATAACTTGGGCATGGAGAAAAATTATAGTTAATGAATATAGCCTACAATTGCTTTGATCTTTCCATATAACCTCCATCATCTAATTGGAAGGCAGAGAAAACAACTTAATACCCAGTGTAAACCTTATCTGGCTCAATAACTTAAAACTGGCTTTTTAAGCAGTGTTTAATACCTCTTAGATAAAAATGTGGAGCCCTTCACACAACTTCCTCCTCTTGCTTGCCTTCCTCCTAAGACAGTATCAGTTTCTATGGGGAAAGGGATGATGAAGAGGAGGAGAATGGATGAGGCTCAAGCATCGTTATCAAGGTGGGGAAGAGCTGGCATCTTCAAGTGCCATCCTTGGTCTCCTCTAGTCTCCAGCTGATGTGCCATGAAGTTAATGGAGAGTAGAATAGGAAATGTAATTAGGCTGGCTTTTAGTGCATAGTATTCGTGTGGCAGGAGGAGAAGGGGACGACAGAGGAGGAGATGGTTGGATGGCATCACTGACGCGATGGACATGAGTTTGAATAGGCTCCAGGAGTTGGTGATGGACAGGGAAGACTGGCTTGCTGCAGTCCATGGGGTCGCAAAGAGTCAGACACGACTGAGTGACTGAACTGATTCGTGTGGTTTATAGTCATTTCTGTATTACAAGCTGTCATGGTATAGGGATGGGTTCTAAGACTGTCTCTAGCACTTGCTGTGTCAGTTAACCCATTGTTATGATATAAAGTTGTGAGACTAAAAGTCTTATGTCCAGTGCGACAAGGAAGAGAAATAAGTGGTTAGTGGATGAAAAGCAGGGATTAAAATGGATGAGCCCAGAAGCTAGTCTGTTGGAAGGTTCTTATCTTTGTCATTCCATCTCAGAAAATGATGGGGCTCGGTTTCTCCAGAGTAAATCTTTACATTTTCACAGGATTCCATCCTTTCACGTGTCTTCCAGAACCTTGGTCTCTTGATTATACTAGTGTGTGCTTTTGGTATGGTATCTGACTGTTCAGATAATAAAAAATAAATACATTCCAGATTTAAATTAGATCAATGTTGAAGGATGTACCCATTTATTAGGGCACAGTAGCAGTATGAAGTATCAGTTCATTTATTTATTCACTCAATAAATATTTAATAAGTGTATGTGTATCAGTGTTCTACTGCTGTATAACAAACCACCTCCAAACTTAGTGGCTTAAAACAAAAGCAGTGATTTCCATTGCTCAGGAGTCTGTAATTTGTCAGAGCCCAGTGAGGAGAGTTCATCTTTGTTCCACGTGTTTCTATCTGGGGTGGCTTTATTGGGAGCTGGAGGGTCTGCTTTCAAGATGCTCGCCCATATACCTGGGAGTTCAACCAGCCTCTGCACCAGGGACATTGGTACCTCTTCACACGACTCCTCCATGAACTGCTTGGGCTTCCACATGGCATAATGGGTGGGTTTCAAGAGCAAGATCCCAAGAGAACAAGGCAGAAGCTATGACATCTTTATGACCTAGCTTCAGAAGTCACACAATGTCATTTTCTCTCTATTGGTTGAGGTAGCCATAACAGCTCACTCAGCGTCAAGAGGAGGGAGTATCACTCTGCTCATAGTTGGTGGAATGAGTGCCAAGGTCACAGTATAAGAAGAGCATGTGGGATGTTGTATCAGGGCTTCTGTAACAAAGTACCACACACTGGGTGACTTGAAAGAATAGAAATTCTGTAGAAGTCATGGTTCTGGAGGCTGGAAATCCTAAAGCAAGGTGTCGCCATGGTAGGGGAGAAACTCTTCCATGCCTCTGTCTCAGCTTCCAGTACAGTTGTTAACCCTGGGCATTCCTTGGCTTGTAGATGCATAACTCCAATCTCTGCCTCTGTCATCACATGGTGATCATCTCTACCTGACTTTCTTTCTCTCTCCTTTTCTTATAAAGATGCCAGTCATATTGGATTAGTTCAGTTCAGTTGTTCAGTCATGTCCAATTCTTTGAGACCCCATGGACTGCAGCAAGCCAGGCCTCCCTGTCCATCACCAACTCCTGGAGCTTACTCAAACTCATGTCCATTGAGTCGGTGATGCCATCCAACCATCTCATCCTCTGTCGGCCCCTTCTCCTCCTGCCTTCAATCTTTCCCAGCATCAGGGTCTTTTCCAGTGAGTCAGTTCTTCACATCACGTGGCCAAAGTATTGAAGTTTCAGCTTCAGCATCATTCCTTCCAATGAATAGTCAGGACTGATTTCCTTTAGGATGGACTGGTTGGATCTCTTTGCAGTCTAAGGAACTCTCAGGAGTCTTCTCCAACACCACAGTTCAAAAGCATCAATTCTTTGGCCCACCTTATTGGATTAAGAGCCCGCCTTACCTGGTGGCTGAGATGGTAAAGCGTCTGCCTGCAATGCAGGAGACCCAGGTTCGATCCCTGGGTCGGGAAGATCCCCTGGAGAAGGAAATGACAACTGACTCCAGTACTCTTGCCTGGAAAGTTCTGCAGATGGAGGAGCCTGGTGGGCTACAGTCCATGGGGTCACAAAGAGTTGGACATGACTAAGCAATTTCACTTTCTTTTTACTCTAGTATAGTCTTCCCTAGTGGCTTTGATGGTAAAGAGTCTGCCTACAGTGTGGGAGACCCAGGTTCGATCCCTGGGTTGGGAAGATCCCCTAGAGAAGGGAATGGCAACCCATTCCAGTATTCTTGCCTGGAAAATTCCATGGATGGGGGAGCCTGGTGGGCTCCAATCCATGGGGTCACAAAGAGTCAGACACGACTGAGCGACTAACACTTTCACACTTCCTCTACTATGGCCTTGTTTTAACTAGTTACACTACAACAACCCTATTTCCAAAGAAGGACACATTCTTAAGTGCTGGTAATTGGGATTTCAATATATCTTTCTGGGGACACAATTCAACCTATAACGGGTGACAAATGTTGTATATTCTTTGAAAAATATAATCTGCCACATTGTACTAAATAGAAGTCACCAGGTTATAGATAGATGACAAATTAGTGACTCTTAGAATATAGACTCCATGAAAACATAACTTTGTCCAGTACTTAGAGCATTGCTGACCTAGGGTAGGCACTCAGCAAATATGCTGAATAAATAAAATGAGTGAAAATGGATAAAGACTTTGTCTTAATAGAGTTTACAGTTTTGACTAATACAAGTATCAATCAAATTATCACACAAGTACAGGCTGAAGTACATGCTATTCATTCGTATTTAACAAATAGTGACTAAGCATATATATCTTGCCAGACATTGCTCTAGGAGGTGGGTTGAGAGCAGGGAACTAAACAAAATTTCTGCCCTCATACAGTTGTTCAGTCACTAAGTCTTGTCTGAACTCTTTTTGAGCCCATGAACTGCAGCACACCAGGCTTCCCTGTCCTTCACTGTCTCCCAGAGTTTGCTGAAATTCATGTCCATTGAGTCGGTGATGCTATCTAACCATCTCATCCTCTGCTGTCCCCTTCTCCTTTTGCCCTCAATCTTTCATAGCATCAGGGTCTTTTCCAATGAAGTAATTGTCCTCATACAATATCAGACAGTAAATAAACAAATATATATAATAAGATGATGGTAAATATTATAGAAACAGAGAGAAAGAGGGCAGGATGGAGTTGCGGGTATTTTATGCCCTCCAGGGTCCATATGGCTGAAGAGGTAGCATTTCTGCAGAGACGTAAAAGTCCATGGGTTTCTCCAGGTCAGAATACTGGATGTGAGTAGCCTTTCCCTTCTCCAGGGTATCTCCCCAACCCAGGGATTGAATGCAGGTCTCCTGCATTGCAGGCAGGTTCTTTACCAGCTGAACCACAAGGGAAGCCCAGGAATACTGGAGTGGGTAGCCTGTCCCTTCTCCAGCAGATCTCCCAGACCCAGGAATCAAATCAGGGTCTCCTGCATTGCAGGTGGATTCTTTACCAACTGAGCTATCAGGGAAGCCCAAAAGAAAAGATAAGATAAGCCATATACTAAGCTGGAAGAAATGGTCTCCAGGCAAAGGGCAGGTTAAGGGCTCCAGGCAAGTTTGAGAACAGCAAAGAAGCTGAAATAGGGGAGGGAGGTGAAAATGGAGGTCAGGGACTTAGAAGCAGGCCAGCGGAAGGACTTTGACTTTTTGCCTCAATTGAAATGGCAAGCCATGGAGGGCTGTGAGCAGAGGACTGGCATGATCCAACTTAAAATCTCAGTTCAAACCTGATTTCAGCTTTCAGCTCCTGTGTCATCCCCTCATAAAAAGTTTAGATGAGTATGAGAATATGTAGTAGGACAATGTAATGTCGTTGCGGGGTGGGAAGTTTAGAGCTGAGAAGTGGGCGATGACAATTTTTCCAATTTCGTCTCAGTTTGATTTTCAACAAATACAAAAGTTGCATTATTTAATTTTCTCATTTTATATTATTTAATTTTCTAATTTTATATGTTAAACGATTGCCGGTATTTTAAATACCTATCCATTTGAAAATGAAAAGTATATAATGATGGTTGTATCCAAATTACATTTTTATTTAGGAGCAATAAGTATTATCTAACCTGCAAATAGGGAATCGAAGTTCATTCTATTATCTTATCATTTGGAAAATGATGCTTGTTTCAAAGGGTAAAAAATAAAATATATGTTACTTGTTAATGGGGAGAAAGTAAAAATCTAGTTTCCTATATTATGAATGTTTTGAATAAAGATGCTGTGGTTATAAAGTCAACATAATGGTCTTTAATCATATACGTCTTTGTCTTATATACTGTCTACTAAGGACCGAATGCTGTGTCCCCCTCAAAATTGATATGTTGAAAATATATGGTGTGATGGTATTTGAAGATGGGATTTTGAGGAGGTTAATTAGGTCTTGAGGGTGGAGCCCTCACCATGGGATTAGTGACCTTATAAGAAGAGACACAAGAGAGTTTGTCTCCTTTCTCTGTGCTCTCTGCCATGTGAGGTACAAGAAGACAGCTGTCTGCATGCCAGGCAGAGGGCCCTCACCAAAAACTAAATCTGTTGGCACTTTGATCTCGGACTTCCCAGACTCCAGAACTGTGAGGGATAAATGTCTGTTGTTTGAGCCGCCCAGTCTAGGTCATTTGTTATAGTGGCCCAAGCTAAAACACTACCTACAAATGTAGAAATGATTTTTAAAATTTCTAAGTGGAAGTGCATCCAGAAGTATTTAAAGGTTATGCATTGCTGGAGTATATTGGGAAACACAGTTCTAACTCAGGACTTGGCAAGTTTCAACCCATGGACCAAATTCTGCCCAGTGTCTATTTTTGTGAATAGAGTTCTATGGGAATACAGTCAAGCTCATCCATTTTATTTTTAATGGCTAATTTTGTTTGTTTGTTTTTGCTACTATAGCATGGTTAAATAGTTATCCAGCTCTTTACAGAGAAAGTTTGTGGCTCCGGCTTATGTGAGATGAATGATAGGCCTGGAGAGGAAGGTCTCTAACTTTCCCTAAATCTTAGGAAGGTAACATGATTATTGCTAGTGAGGAGAAATTTGTAAAAATGGGAATTTCCATCGCAGCTTAGTTGGTAAAGAATCCACCTGCAATGCAGGAGACCCTGGTTTGATTCCTGGGTGGGGAAGATTTGCTGAAGGGATCGGCTACCCACTCCAGGATTCTTGGACGTCGCTTGTGGCTCAGCTGGTAAAGAATCTGCCTGCAGTGCGGGAGACCTGGGTTCGATCCCTGGGTTGGGAAGATCCCCTGGAGAAGGGAAAGGCTACCCAATACAGTATTCTGACCTGGAGAATTCCATGGACTATATAGTCCTTGGGGTCACAAAGAGGTAGACACAACTGAGCGACTTTCTATTGCTGGTGAGGAGAAATTTGTAAAAATGAACCTCTGGCAGTGAAAATATGTATCAGGAACAAATGACCATGGAGGCCTTTATGCAAAAACATTCCAAATAGCTTTGTAGATTGCTCACAAAAGCATTTCTGCTCGTATCTTTTATAACAGCCAATGGTACCACCTGGTTACTCAAGTCAGAAACCTAGCCAGTGTCCTGAAGTCCTCTCATTCCTTCTCTGCTTCATCACCAACTCAGTCCTTTCCATTCCCACTGTCATCCTTGGCCAGGCCACCTGGAGTTCTGCAAACTTGCCTAGAGTAGGCAAACACTTCCGAACAGCCTCTCCCACCTCCAGACATCCTTGTGTTTTCAATCTCTATCCTACACAGTGGCCTTTTATTGTAAAAGCCTTCAGTCCCCCATTTATACCCTTCAATGGTTTTCTGTTGCCTTTAGAAATAAATCCAAATGCTAGAGCATAATTTTTGAGTCCCTCACAAATAACCTTTATCTGGGTAACTTCTCTTTACCCATCAGGTCCCAGCTTGTCTAGCTCTTCCTCTGGGATCCTCCCCGAGTCTGGTGTAAGTCATCCTCAAATGTTCTCCTAAGGCACTTCATCGTTTCTTGTTATAGAGCAGAACACATGGCCTTGTAATTGTTTGTTTAATTGTCTGAACACTGAGGGCAAGAGTCATGTCTTTATTAACTGGGGGAGCTCTAGAGGGAAAAGCAGACATAGTCTCTGTTGTAGAGACACTGCAGCCTCGTGAGAGAAACTGATGCTTAGCAGGTAATTACTGGGATGTAAATAGCAGTATCCTACTTCTGGCTTCCCAAGAGGCTCAGTGGTAAAGAAGCCACCTGCCAAGCAGGAGGCTCAGGTTTAATCCCTGGGTCCGGAAGATCCCCTGGAGAAGGAAATGGCAAGCCACTCCAGTACTCTTGCCTGGGGAACCCCGTAGACAGTGGAGCCTGGTGGGCTACAGTCCATGGGGTTGCAAAGAGTCGGGCATGACTCAGCAACTAAACAAGAACAACGATCCTACTACTACTGCTGCTGCAGTTTTAAAGTGAGGTTCCATGATCCTCTTTACTGAAATTATTCTCATTGTCTTGTGGTTCTTCACCCATTCATTGACTGAGGAAGAAGACAGAGACAGACTAGAATAATGAGGTTGCGCTCAGTTTTGACGTTCATAGTCCATAGGGAGAAAGTAGTTCTGAAGGGCAGAGTTTCAACTGTGAAACTAGTCACCCCCAAAGAGAAAAGGGTTCCCCAAACTCCGAAAGCTGTTCTTTAATAATTAAGAGCCAAAGACTGGGGAGCCAAGGAAGAATGTCACTATAAGCTCCAGAGGAGGAAAGATACAGGGCACTTCACACAGGGAGAAGACAAAAGCTCTCAAGGGGCCTGAGCAGAGAAGGCTGGAATGAGGGAGAGGGGTGTTGAGTTCCAAGTGAGGCGCCTTCTCACTTTTTGTCTCTTTCCCCTAGAGTGTAGGTCTTTTGGGGCAACAGAAACTGCACGATGGAGTTGAGAAATCCAGAGCAAGATTTGTGCCCTACTTCCCTTTCCACGACTCAAGGAAGGTGAGACCCAGTTAGAGGAAGAGGTCGTGAACACAGCGTGGTGTTGGAGCAACGTGACCACAGGTGGTTGATAGCAACGCAGATGCAAGTGATCCATGGAATGGCTTGACACAGGAAAGGGCTGACCCTCCCTACCTAAAGGCAGATGGAACTGTAGACTGGGAGGTCTGGACGAGTCTAAAATCTAGACTAGAGTTTCAGATCCCTTTAGATAGAGAGGGTCAATGGAGAAAAACATAGGAACTGAAAGCCTTGCTTCCGATTGCATCACAAACATCTAGTACAGTTTACTGCCACATGGAAGCAGATAATAAATATTTGTTGAGTACATTGAATGAATGAAGAATAGGAAAACAGGAAATTGTGTGTTTATTTAGAAGGACTTTTTTTTTTTTTTAAAGGAAACTGTCATGTTGATACTTGACATAAAGCCACTTCACTGGAGAATTAATCTTACTTTAATTTCAGGAAAGCAATTCTATAACCAAGTGATCTGAAAAAAAATCAGAAAAACCTTAAATACTTGGAAAATGCACTTGGCTCCAGGGTGAGTCATCTTGATAAAACGATGACAGCTTACTTGATCTGATCCTTTAGGAAGCTGTTTCATTTCTTACCTTCTTAATTTCTGATATAACTGTTACTGTCTAGTTCCCTGCACAGTATGCTTAGAAAATACTTAAAACAAATTAGTTGAATGGATTGCTGAAAAATTCATCTGATCTCCAGATCTGAAGACTTTGGAGGAATTAAAAAAAAAAAATCCCTCTTCTCTTAAATCATAATTGTATTAATTATACACATAGCATCTGGAGTAAGTGAAGAAAGAGAAAGAAGAGAAAGAAAATTTTAGCTTGCCTTAATACACTTCTACCAAAGAGATCTTTCCAGAGAAATGATGTCAAGATTAAAATCTTCTATGTTCTATTTCCTTTGATATTTTTAATGTGCTTTTACCATGAAACCCTATGTTCAATCTTATGATACTATAAGTATTAGGAAAGAACATATATTAAAATAGTTAACTTTTTCTAGTTCTGTCTTTAATGCTTTTTAAGGAGGTTGGACTCTTAGGAAGAGCCTTTGTTTTGCTGAATGAGATGATACGTGGGTGTAAGATGGAGAAGTGAGTGTAGACTATACTCTGAAGAGAAGGGGTGGAGGGACCCAGATATCAGGGTATGTGGCTGTTGCCTATGACATCCTTGCTTTTGGGCTGAAAGCCTTCCTCCTTGGGTGTGGGTTGAGGCTTTTGTAATGTTTGTTGCTATAATCCCTGTGTTCTGTCTCTGTCTACTGCCGAGTTCTCTGCTTGGTAAACTTGGGCTACAGTTTTTCTCACCTTGGTCCAGTACTGATCGCCCCTTCGTGCTGATGTGGCCCCTCCTTAGCTCCTCATAGTCCTAAGTCCTGTTGAGTCTGTTATAGCCTCCATCTGACCTTGGCCAAAGATGTCCACTCTGCTGCAGAGGCTGTGGCTCAACTTGTCCCCTGACTGTGGCCTGTGCGTTCTCATCCCAGGAGCCCTGTTCCCCAGGAACAGAGGTTGATCCTGTCTCTGGCTGACCATGCCTGTCCACTGCCTCACCCATACAGGGTGTGGCCATTTGTTGGTCAAGGGCCTCTCTGCATTATGAGCCCCTCCCAGAGTCCTGAATAAGGAATGCTTCTCCCAGTCTGTCACCTCCTCCTCCTTCCCTTGCAGTGCCTTGAAGCCAGGAGGTTGGACACACACCTGATCACTTATCTCCTCTACTTCTTTGTTTTATTTTTTGGCCGCCCTGCATGGCATGTGGGATCTTAGTTCCTCAACCAGGGATCAAACTGGCTCCTGCTGCATTGGAATTGCAGGGTCTTAACCACTGGACAGCCAGGGAAGTTATATTCCCTATTTCTATTCACATTCTCCTCTATTCACGTTTTTCTCTCATCATATTGGAAAGGATGAGCTTTCCCATTCTCTCCCTGGCTGATTAAAATATTCTGTGTCATATCCTTCACTTCCCCAAAGATCACTGTGTCTCTGTTTCTTCAAAGCTGTGATGTGAGTGGGTGTAGGGAGATAGAAAACCTGCTTACCAATAAGCGACATATGAAGATATTTTTAAAATATTGTACTTGTCACACTCTGAGAATGGGTGATTGGAATTAGAGCCAGATATATTGAGCTTTCTGTGGCTAAAAAATCTGCATATAATAATTGCGTGTGGAATGGAAGACTTTAACTTAATGTTTAACCCAATGTCCAGTGATACATGATTTCTCCAGTGATCAGTTATTCCTGGAAATGGAGCTATACCAGTTTCATTCTGATTTCTGGAGCACTTCCCTTAATTCTGGTGTGAGTTTGTATTTCTGTATGGTACCACTTAACTTTCCTACTGTGGTTACCTGTGCCTAGAAGTCTCTCTCTTTTAAATTTGTATGAATTAGAGCAAGGACTTCATTTTTCTTACATCTCCTTTCACCACATCTCCAGCAGTCAGCGAAATACCTGGCACACAGTGAGTGCTCAGAAGTTGTTGAATAAATGACACCTTTAAACCTATGGCTTAAAAAATGTGTTTCACTTTAAAAGCAGCAATATTATAAAAGGCCACAAGATGGGCTCATTACACTGTAGAAGTCTGTAAAACACTCCTGAGTCATAGAATTAATGATCTTCTGCAAAAAATCAGGAGGATTTCATACCTGTTTCTGTATCTTAAAGGGAAACTAAAATGCTTCTAGTGGAAAATCCTGGTAACACTGAGTCATTTCTTTATTCATCTAAAGAACTGTATTAAAGGACAACTGTAGTGTTATTTAATTATCATTCCCTCTATGGGTTTGAAAAAAAGTTTTATCTTTATCACTCTTTTCATATATTCCTCACTATAAAGTTGAAAGAAGTGTCTTCCTATTTATGAAATAGCAAATTATATTTCTTCTTAGAATTTAAAATGGTGTTTGTCACTATTTTTTCCCCCTTCAAAAGATTAAGCTTATTAAATTGAATAATCCTTTTTTTCTAAACCAGTGCTTCTTGAAAATGGACTATATGTCAGGACAATCTCCATCATTATTTCATTTGATACTTATTAACTCAACAAGGAAACTGAGTCTCTGAGAGTCTGGCCAAAGTCCCCCAACTAATGACTACAGCTGCATTCTAGAAGAAGACAGATACAAATCAGATAAAAACAAAAGCAAAACAACATCAAAGAAACAGGAGAATATGAGCTTGCTTGATAAAGTGTGTTGATGCCATAGAGTGACTGAGATACCACAATAGGTTGGAAGGCCTCTTTGAGGAGGCGACACTGATACTAAGCCAGGGATGATAAGAAGTAGCCAGGTTTTGTGATTCTGGAAATGAGTTTTCCAAGCAGAAAGAACAGCTAGTACAAAGGCTGAGTTGGAGAAGTGATCGCTCTCAGTTTGGAAGGAAGACGGGCTGTGTGGCACTAGAAGATTCGTCCAGTATCACTCTTATGTCCTTGACACAGTTGATACTAGACATGTACTGTCCTGGCTTCACTTGAAGATAAGCAGACACTGGTGTGTCTTTGCAACAACCCAAGGATTGTTGCTTGTTTTAAGGGACTGGCCTCACTACGGGAAGAAGAACTCTTCTGGATTTGGCTGTTCTTTAGCTAAGGAAGGTCAGAGTTATAGTCTATCATGATGGTTCCAAGCCAAACAGGTCCTCCTGGCCCTGCTGAAGTCATGATGAGATTGGAATACTTTTCATGTCATCAATATGTATACATTAAATATCTACTGCCAGGCATAGAGTATAACACAGGGAACAAAACCAAAGTCCCTTCCTTCAAGGAGCTTGCATTTGGTGAAGTCATGACTTATGTAACATATACAAGGTTTGCTTCAATTCTTTTTAGTCCAGCCAGTGTTTAAGTTTAGAACTCTTTCATTTGTCGGGTTTTTGAACAAAAAAGGAAATGGCACCGATTGTCAGGATTTCCATTCTCCTGCCTCAGTCCCAACTGGGCTTGTTTTATCGGAAATTTTCCTGAGAATAGATGTGGTGGAATTGTTCCCGCCTACAGAGATCTAGAGTATTACTTCTGATATCAGAAACCAGATAGATATAGTGGCTTATTTGTACTGTCCTGGTCTCTAAGGCTGGTTCAGACTTACATGGTGCCCCCTTACTCCCTTCCTAGCTTCATCCATCAGTTCAGATCCTGTCTTCATGATCTGTGTCCCCTTAAGTCTATATTAAGAGAAGCAGAAATTTATCCCTTAATGACTGACACCTAAAACTCAGTGGACTATAATTATTATAGACTCAACTGCTTTTTCGGAAATCTTGCCATAATTTAGGCTATAGAGAAGAAAAATCCAGTAAAGAAAAACCAAAATGCATTCACACACTGACCTTTTAAAGCAAGGAGCAATGTCATTTGCAACATTGGTATAGTATATACCATACCTTGTTTATCCATTCATCTGTCAATGGATATTTATGCTGTTTCCATGTCTTGGCTATTGTAAATAGTGCTGCTATGAACACAGGAATGCATGTATCTTTTCGAATTATAATTTTGATTGGGTATATGCCTAGTAGTGGGATTGATAACTCTATTTTTAGATTTTTTAATGGAACCTTCATGCTGTTTTCCATAATGGCTGCACTAATTTACATTTCTACCAACAGTGTAGGAGGATTCCCTTTTCTCCATATCCTCTTCAACATTTATTATTTGTAGACTTTTTAATGATGTTTATTCTGACTGGTGTGAAGTAGTATCTCATTGTAGTTTTGATTTGCAATTCTTTAGTAATTAGCAGTGATGAGCATCTTTTCATGTGTCTATTGGCCTTCTGTATGTCTTCTTTAATATATCTATTTAGCTCTATTAGCTAATATCTATTTAGTTTTCTGCTCAATTTTCGATGGGGTTGTTTTTTGTTGTTGTTACTGAGTTGTATGAGCCACTTGTATATTTTGGAAATAAATCCTTGTCAGTCACATCATTTTCAAATATTTTATCCCAGTCCATAGGTTGTCTTTTTGTTTTGTTTATGATTTCCTTTGCTGTGCAAAAGCTTGTAAGTTTGATTAGGTCCCATTTGTTTATTTTTGCTTCATTTTTTTCCCTTGGGAGACTGACCTAAGAAAACAATGGTACAATTTATGTTAGAGAATGTTTTGCCTAAGTTCTCTTCTGACCTCGCTATTTATCTTGTTGATGATCCATTGAGTTTAAAAGCCAAATCTAAGGTCCAGGATGTCTCCCATGGGAAAAGACCCAGAAATGATCAGACAAGGTTCTGAAATAAGTCCACATGATATTGATTATGTTAATTCTTAGGTCACACTTTCTAAAAAAAATTCACCCCCCGTTTCACAGTCCTTCTTGGATTATGCAACTCAGTTAATTAAAGAGGATTATGTACAGATTCCAGTAATCCTATTAGCACAATGGCAATAATATGAAAAGCTTGAAATCTAAATACTTCTTGTTTTTATTATTATCAAGTTTCCATGGTGAAATTAAAATCCTTAAAGTGAAATCTCCCTTCTCATTTCTTCTCATTTTGCTTCTGGAACTTATACATTCCCAACAAAATCGTCAAAGGCTCTAAACCCAGCTCTCATGCACCTCCAAAGTTCAGAAAGTTACATGAGAACATTCCCACTGCAACCTTATACCCAGAATTTTATTGACCAAATACAGTAAGTGCAAATTTTGCTTCATAATTTAGATCTTCTCAACATCATAATTCTGAGACTCAGAAATGGTTGTGGTTTTGTGCATCTTTCTGACATACAAGGAGAGGCCAAGTATGCACTTTCCAATGCATTGCAGACTACAGTTACTGGAGGGAATTTGTGGGGAGATGACTGTCCAGCCAGCATGTGAGGCCTCTCTACCCATTTCATGTTGAATCACAGAATGACTGCCAACTGGAGATGCTGAACTGTGTTATGGACGAAGATACCCCTTCTGCAGCTGCTTAGGTGTGGAAATAATTCCTCATTGCTAACCTACAGAGACCATCATTATAAAACAAATTTAGCTTGCTGCTCATAAAGTAGTTGTTATCATGTATTTATTGAGCATAAGCTAAATACTGGTATATAAAGGTGGACAAAGCAGACCTGATTCTAGCTCTCACCAAGCTTGAAGTCTAGTGGTAGACATAGACACTGAATAAATGACAAATGAAGTTATAATTAAAAATTATCCTAAGTGCTTATAAAAGAAAAACTTCTAAAAGGTGACATTTGATCTGAGACCTGAATGTGATGGGTGGAAAGGAACTAGTCAGGGGGAAACTATTAGGAAGAGGATCCTAGGCAGTAGAAGGAGCATCCAGTGAAGAAGAAATAGCAATTGCATAGATCCTGAGGCAACACGTAGATCTCAGTTCTTGAGGACTCTCACGCATGCTGTGTTTTGGAGCCTGATGAGCGATAGTGTGGTTTGTGTTTGGAAGAGAGTTAAGGAGGACAGACAAATTGTATAGGCTCTATTAGCCTTAAACCAGCTTAAGAATTTTAAATTTTATTCTAGGTACAGTGAGATGCTATTGAATTATTTTCAAAGTGGGAGAGTCATGATCTAATGTACATTTTAAGGGTATCACATGGAACCTGTTTGGAGAATGGCTTGGACGGTGGCCCTAGTCAAAGCAGACAAGTTAGTTGGGAAACTGTTACAATAGACTACACAGGAGGTCAAGGTCATGACACTCAGACTAGAGTCATGGCAATAGAAATTGAGGGAATCACATGGATTTGAAATACATATTTGTAAATAGGATCAACAGATTTCAGTGATGGATTGAATATGGTTGGATAGGTAGTGGTGGCATTTGGGGATCAGGATAAAGACTTTTAGTTGAAGAGATTGTGAAGATAAGGTAAAAGTTCAAGTTAAGAAATTTTAAGCTTGAAATGTCTGTGTTACATCACAGGGACATATGAAGCAGACTCAGTCTCCTTTCATCTAGAATGATTCCTTTGTTGTCATGACCATGACATCCTTAAAGAGTACTGGCCAGCTGGCCAATTATATTGTAAAATGTCCCTTAATTTGGGTCTTTAAAGAGTCCTAACCAATGTAATGAGTAGAAGGGTAGCTTTATAAACACCCACTAAAACTTTAGATCCTGTCAGAGAAAGGCCTTCCTGCTTTGAACTCTGAGAATTCCTGGCTGCCATGCTAGTGAAACAGGAGGGAAGGGGGCAGGCCACACCCTTTAAAAGAATGATGTAGCCGTAGGACACGATATAAATGGTTAGAACCAACTAGGTCTACCATGGTGGACAAGACTTCCACTAGAACTTGAGCCTTAATGTATGCTCATTGTGACACATCAACAAGCTAAATGACACAACCACAGGTCCCTTGACGGTTCCAAGGTCAAACATAAAATGTCAACAGTGGGTGGTGGCCCAGTCCCTGGAAAAATCCGCACTCTTGCCTTCTGAGATGGCCCATACTCCGTGGAGTGTGCATGCGTGTGTGCTAAGTTGCTTCAGTCGTGTCTACCTCTTTGCAATCTGTGTGTTTCTTTCAAAATAAATCCACTTCATACCTGTCACTTTGTTTCTCACTGAATTCTTCCTGCTATGAAGCATTCACCTGAGCTTCATTAAGTCCTGAGACTAGGTATGATCTCAATTTAAAGATCATAGGTTCAAGTCTCAATTTGAGTTGCATGGTTTCACTAATGGACTGAGGTGGGGGTAGGGGGTAGAGATCCTCAATGAGGAGAGGATGAAAAGATGGAGAACACAGGAGCAATGCACCCCAAAACCCTCTTTGCACAACAGATTTTGAAGCAGGCCTGAATGAACATTGGGAGTATGTTTTGACTTTTCGTGATTTTCAGAGCTTTGACTATTACATGGGACCAACTGTTTTAAGTATTACAATTATTAGACTATTCTTGGGACTAAAGTGACCAAAAGATTTTTATCATTTGTGATATAGGGAAGCAAAAATTGTTCCAAAATGTGTCTCTTTGGCATGAAGATTATTTAAGCTGATTTTTTTTAAGAAATAGAAGTCTCTAGAAGTCTTGCTTTTTAACTCCTCCATAGTTGCCTAAAGAATTTAGGTAAAGGATAGAGCTATCTCCAGAGATATTTGTAAAGAATTCAGACCAGGTGTGGTCCATAGAGATCAGAGTTCTTTCTGGGTACCATTTTCTCTATATGGCCCAGGAAAGTTTATTTATCAGACACCTGCTTTTCCATCTACATGCAGTTGCCTTCTTCCTCTTTCAAGTCCCAAAGTCCCACTACCCCTGATATCTTTTTCTTTTCTTCTTCTTTTTTTTTTAAGCTGAAGATGATACTTAAGGTGAGAGTTTCAGCCACTTTGGGGAGTTACTCAGTCCTCCTAGGTCCCTCCCATGTATACATGTTATTAAACTCCTGTTTGATTTTCTCCTATTCATCTGTCTCATTGTCAATTTAATTCTTAGACCATGCAGAAGAACCCAGAATGGTAGAGGAAATTTTCGTCAGATGAAGGAAAATGTTGTGAGTTTTGTTACAAAATTTGCTAAAAATTCTTAATAAAATTTTAATGGGCAAGAAGGGGGTACAATTATTTGTATTCCAGTTTTTCTTTAATAGTTAACCATATTTGCAAAGAAAAAGGCTAAAAATTCATAAGCAAAGTAGTCACCTAACATTTTTAAAAAAGAAAAATAGAGTAAGCCCAAATGACATAGAAGAAAGAAAATAATAATGATATGAGCATGATTAAAGAAATAGAAATTAAAAAGCAATATAAAATCAACTAAATGAAAAACTAATTGTCAGATGGAAAACACTAATAAAATAAATTAACTTTTTCTAAGACTGAATAAATAAAGAGAAAGCACAAATAAACAATATTAGGCATTAAATAACAGGCATCACTACATGTAAAGTAAAAGCTTAAAAAGAGAATATTATAAACAGACATGTTAATGATTGAAAATGGGCTGAAATACTTTTCTAGAAAATATATTCAAAAGAAATTATAAAACCTGTAAAGGCTTATACACACTAAAAAACTGAATGAACATTCAAATATTGGCACACAACAATGGCAGTCTTTTTCTTTTTTCTATCAAAACAAATGCCATGATTCTTACAGCATCAGGTTTTTCCAAACCAATTGACATGTTTATATCTCAACTAATGGCAATCTTCTCTGAACCTTTTATAGCTGAGTTTTATGAAGCTTATTTTAAGGAAAAAAATAATCCCAATCTTATAAGACATGTTTATTAACATATACAATAGTAAAAGAGGGTGTACTCCTCAATTCCTTTCAGGAGTCCAGGTAATCTTGCTACCCCAAAAAAGTAGTATGAGAAAGGACAATTAAGGACTAATCTTATTTATGAACAAAGTTATAATAATCTAAATATAATATTCTTAAAGTAAATCCACCACTGAATTAAAAAGAGAAATATCCTAACCAAGCAAGAGTCATCTCACGAATGTAAGGATGATTCACTAACCAAAATTTTATAATTTACCATAATCACAGGTGAAGCAAGGTTAAAACTCAATACAATAGACCTTGTATCCTGTATTGCTGCTGTAAAGAAATCACCACAAATTTACTGTCTTCAAATAACACAAATTTAGTATCTTATGGTTCTGGAAGTCAGAAGTCCAAAATCAGTCTCAGTGTGCTAAAATCAAGGTGTGACAGGACTGCATTTCTTCCAGAGTCTTTAGAGGAAAATTCATTCCCTTTCTTTTTCTAGCTTCTGGGAGCTGCTCACATTGTTATGGCCTTATGGTGTCATCTTCTGTCTTCAAAGCCAGCAGTGTAGCCTATTTCAATCTCTTTCTGTCTCACCCTAATGCTCCTGATTCCCTTTTATAGGGATTAGTGTGATTACATCTAATTCACTCAGCTATCTCAGGACATTTTTCCTATCTGAAAATTCTTTTTTTTTTTCTTTTTAATTGAGGAACCACTGCTTTACAATATTGTGTTAGTCTCTGCTGTAGGACGCAGCGAATCAGCTGTGTGTAGACACACATCTCAGCCCTCTTGAGCTCCACCCCTGCTCCCGTCCCGCCCCTCTAGGTCTCAGCAGAGCCCCACGCTGAGCTCCCCATGCCTTCAGCAGCTTCCCACCAGCTCTCTGTTTACATGGTGGTGTAAATATGTCAGTGTTACTCGAGATTCATTCCACTGCCCCTTCCTGTCCCTTCTCCTGTGTCCACATGTCTGCTCTGTACATCTGTGTCTCCATTCCTGCCCTGCAAATAGGTTCATCAATACCATTTTTCTGCAAAGTGCCTTTTATTATACAAAACAAAATATTCACGGGATCTGGGGTTTAGAATGCAGCTATCTTTGGGGGTTATTAATCACTCTACTACACCTTAGAAAAATAATTTGATAAAACTTAACATGTGTTCATGATTTTAAAACAAACAACAACGATAAAAAAACTCAGCAGTAGGAATAGAAAGAACTGTATCTTTAGGAACACTTTTTTTTTTTTTTTTTTAAAGATCAGGAACTATGTAAGAATTCTCATTATCATTGCTTCTACTCAATATTGTGCTGGAGGTCTGAACCAATGAAATAGATATAGTAATGAAATAAATGGTAAAGCACTAGACAGAAATAAAGAAAACAAACTGTCGATGAGGAAATATCCACCAGAGAAAACTAAAGAATATCTCAGTTCAGTTGCTCAGTTGTGTCCAACTCTTTGCAGCCCCATGGACTGCAGCACGCCAGACTTCCTGTCTATCACCAACTCCCAGAGCTTGCTCAAACTCATACTCATGCCATCCAACCATCTCCTCTTCTGTCATCCCCTTCTCCTCCTGCCTTCAATCTTTCCTAGAATCAGGGTCTTTTCCAGTGAATAAGCTCTTCCCATAAGGTGGCCAAAATATTGGAGTTTCACCTTCAGTATCAGTCCTTCCAGTGAATGTTCAGGATTTATTTCCTTTAGGATGGACCGGTTGAATCTCCTTGCAGTCCAGGGGACTCTCAAGAGTCTTCTCCAACACCATAGTTCAAAAGCATCAATTCTTTGATGCTCAGTTTTCTTTGTAGTCCAACTCTCACATCCATACGTGACTACTGGAAAAGCCATAGCTTTGACTAGATGGACCTTTATTGGCAAAGTAATGTCTCTGCTTTTTAATATGCTGTCTAGGTTGGTCATAGCTTTTCTTCCAAGGAGCAAGCATCTTTTAATTTCATGGCCGCAGTCACCATCTGCAGTGATTTTGGAGCCCCAGAAAAGAAAGTCTGCCACTGTTTCCACTGTTTCCCCATCTATCTGCCATGAAGTGATGGGACCGGATGTCATGATCTTAGTTTTTTGAATGTTGAGTTTTAAGCCAACTTTTTCACTCTCCTCTTTCACTTTCATCGAGCCTCTTTAGTTCCTCTTCACTTTCTGCCATAAGGGTGGTATCATCTGCATATCTGAGGTTATTGATATTTCTCCCGGCAATCTTGATTCCAGCTTATGCTTAATCCAGCCCTGCATTTTGCATGATTAATTCTGCATATAAATTAAACATGGAGGGTGATGGTATACAGCCTTGACGTATTCCTTTCCCAATTTGGAACCAGTCCGTTGTTCCATGTCTGGTTCTGACTGTTGCTTCTTGATCTGCATACATGTTTCTCAGGAGGCAGGTCAGGTGGTCTGGTATTCCCATCTCTTTAAGAATTTTCAACAGTTGGTTGTGGTCTACACAGTCAAAGACTTTGGCGTAATCAATAACAGATAACTATTAGACCTAATGTGAAAATCTGCAAAGTTGCTCTATATAGATGAATTTACTCCTGTTCCTATACATCAGCAGTAAGAATGTGCAAGACATACTTTTTAAATTTCATTCAATCCCTACCTCATGTCATATACAAATATGAACTCCAAGTAGATAAAGGACATATATTTAAGGCAAAACTGTGAAACTTTTCAAAGGCAAATGAGAAATTAGCTTTATAATATTGGAGTAGGGAAGGAGTTCCTAGGTAGGATACAAAAAAGTCAACCTATAGAGAAAAAGACTAAATTTATTCATTTTATATGATGAACTTCTCCATCAAAAGACACATGAAAGGAGCATAAAAAGTCATAGTGGGAAGATAATTTTCAGTATCTTCAATATCAGATATAATTGAAGCAGGATTAATATTCAGAATACATAGTGATCTCCTAGAAGTCAACAAAAAAGAGAGATGCACTTTTGAAAAACAAGCAAATTTTTAAACAGGCATATCACAATAGAGGAGATCCAAAAGGCCAATATACTTATGAAAAGGTGCTTAGCTCAGTAGAATTAAAGAACTTCAAATTAAAACTGCAATCAGATACCATTCCATACTTAACAAATGAGCAGAAATTAAAAAGCTTTATGCTCAATGTTATCATTAATATGGAGCAGCAGAAATTCTCAATGTTGGCATCTAAAATGATACACTACTTAATAATAGTTTTCAATTTAAACATAAGTAGACACTGTGATTCAGCATTTCCACTCCTAGGCATAGACTTCAGAAAAACTAGTACAGTTCCCTGAAGATATACATGTAACATTGTTCCTACCAGCAGTTTCTGTATAATAGCCCCAAACTGAAAACAACCAAAATGGCCATCCACAATAGAAGAGACAAAATTTAGCATGTTCACTCTTGTCATGTCCATAGTCCTGACATGGACAATCATTGATGTTCAATCAGTGATTGAACAATCATCACATGTATCAATATGGTTCAGTTGAAAAACATGATTTTGACTGAATGAAGTATAGAGAATACATACAGCATGATTTTATCAGTATGAGTTGAAAACCATCAAAACCTGATCAGTGTATTGTTCACAGATACATAAATAGGTGATAGCACCATAAAGAAAAACACTGAATGTCTAATACAAAATTTACAATAGAATTTGTAACTATGAAAGAGGAAGGGAGAAATAAGATCATGGAGGTAAGGTTCCACATGAGATTCTGGTTAAGTCCTGTTTCTTGTGGGGAAGGAAGTAGATGGTTTTTTTATACTGCTGTTTTTACAGTGTTCAACATCTACAACGTTTCACACATTTTCTGTTTATATATTTCTTCCTTTGTTTCTCTCATATCCACACTCAAGAAACTCCATTCATGTTAGCAATAAAAACTAAAAATTACTTAGGAATAAATCTGCAGAAGCATGTGTAACTTTTATGGAGAGAATTTTGAAACTTTCTTGAAGGGGATACAGTGAGAAAATGAGCAACCATGGTACTGGGACTCAGTTTGGTGAGTGAAAAGAGGGTGATTTCTTCTCAAATTAATTTTACATTTAGTGCATTTTCTTTGTTTTTCTTTTGGTGGATTTTTGATAAGCTGACCATAAATTCCGTGGAAAGGTAAAGGACCTCGACTTGCCAATATAAATTGAGGTACAGGATAAGGAATGAATTGGGAGATAAGCTTGGACATATATACACTACCGTGTGTAAAACAGAGAGCCAGTGGGAAGCTGCTGTAAGCACAGGGAGCTCAGGTCAGTACTCTGCAATGACCCAGCGAGGTGGGGTGTAGGGGTCACAGGGAGCTCAGGTCAGTGCTCTGCAATGACCCAGCGAGGTGGAGTGTGGGGGTCACAGGGAGCTCAGGTCAGTGCTCTGCAATGACCCAGCGAGGTGGGGTTTGGGGGTCACAGGGAGCTCAGGTCAGTGCTCTGCGATGACCCAGTGGGGTGGGGTGTGGGGGTCACAGGGAGCTCAGGTCAGTGCTCTGCGATGACCCAGCGAGGTGGGGTGTGGGGGTCACAGGAGGCTCATGAGGGATGGGATGTGTGTTTACACATGGCTGATTCACTTTGTTGTGCTACAGAAACTAACAGCATTGTTTTACAATGTTGTAAAACAGTTACACTCCAATAATGAAAATAAAATGAAATAAAAGTTTAAAAAATTTCACACAACATGTATTAATATATTTTGTTTCTTTAAAAAAAAAAAGAAACTGGGGAATGAAGAAGTCGAGATAACGCTTGTAGACAAGCCTTTTGAAAAGGCCATACAGAAGAGCAGGAACAATTTGTCAATACTTGCTCTGGTACACAGAAACGTTTCAACTCAGGGATCTGCTGGTTCCTGTAAAATTGAGACATAGCTTATGACACAGATAATCAAGCTCAGGCTTTTCCAACCTTGCCTAGTCATGAGAATTGCCTCAGATGGTTGTTGAAACTGAAGATTCCTTTGCTATATTCTAGCCCCACTGAATCAGACTCTCCAAAGGAGGATCCTGGGAACCTATATTTTTAATAGCCTGCCCAGGTGGTTCTTCTGATTTGGCATGGTTGTGTAACACTGAGAACTTCCTTAAAGAATAATTGTTGTTAGAAAGAAATAAGTGATAAAACACAGTTGTAAAAATTTATGCATAGTTTTAAAGTAATAGTAATCATTTAGGTAGTCATGTATGGATGGGATCATTCCAGTATTCACGTATGGGTGTGAGAGTTGGACCATAGAGAAGGCTGAGTGCTGAAGAATTGATGCTTTTATTTTTATTTTTTTAAATTTATTTATTTATTTATTTTTTCAGTGGGTTTTGTCATACATTGATATGAATCAGCCATGGATTTACACGTATTCCCCATCCCGATCCCCCCTCCCACCTCCCTCTCCACCCGATTCCTCTGGGTCTTCCCAGTGCACTAGGCCTGAGCACTTGTCTCATGCATCCCACCTGGGCTGGTGACCTGTTTCACCATAGAGATATACGTGCTGTCTTCACAACAATCCCACCCCACCTTCTCCCACAGAGTTCAAAAGTCTGTTCTGTACTTCTGTGTCTCTTTTTCTGTTTTGCATATAGGGTTGTCGTTACCATCTTTTCTAAATTCCATATATATGTGTTAGTATGCCTGTAATATTCTTATCTTTGGCTACTTCACTCTGTATATGGGCTCCAGTTCATCCATCTCATTAGAACTGGTTCAAATGAAATTTCTTTTTAACGGGACAGTAATATTCATGGTGTATTATGTACCACAGACTTTCCTTATCCATTCATCTGCTGATGGGCATCTAGGTTGCTCCATGTCCTGGCTATATAAAACAGTGCTGCGATGAACATTGGGTGCACGGTCTCTTTCAGAATCTGGTTTCCTCAGTGTGTATGCCCAGAAGTGGTATTGCTGGGTCATATGGCAGTTCTGTTTCCAGTTTTTTAAGGAATCTCCACACTGTTCTCCATAGTGGCTGTACTAGTTTGCATTCCCACCAACAGTGTAAGAGGGTTCCCTTTTCTCCACACCCTTTCCAGCATTTATTGCTTGTAGACTTTTGGATAGCAGCCATCCTGACTGGCGTGTAATGGTACCTCATTGTGGTTTTGATGTGCATTTCTCTGATAATGAGTGATGTTGAGCATCTTTTCATGTGTTTGTTAGCTATCTGTATGTCTTCTTTGGAGAAATGTCTGTTTAGTTCTTTGGCCCATTTTTTGATTGGGTCATTTATTTTTCTGGAATTGAGCTGCAGGAGTTGCTTGTATATTTTTTGAGATTAATCCTTTGTCTGTTTCTTCATTTGCTATTATTTTCTCCCAATCTGACGGCTGTCTTTTCACCTTACTTATAGTTTCCTTTGTAGTGCAAAAGCTTTTAAGTTTCATTAGGTCCCATTTGTTTAGTTTTGCTTTTATTTCCAATATTCTGGAAGGTGGGTCATAGAGGATCTTGCTGTGATTTATGTCGGAGAGTGTTTTGCCTATGTTCTCCTCTAAGAGTTTTATAGTTTCTGGTCTTACATTTAGATCTTTAATCCATTTTGAGTTTATTTTTGTGTATGGTGTTAGAAAGTGTTCTAGTTTCATTCTTTTACCAAGTGGTTGGACCAGCTCTTTCCCAGCACCCACTGTTAAAGAGGTTGTCTTTTTTCCATTGTATATCTCTTGCTCCTTTGTCAAAGATAAAGGTGTTCCATAAGTCATGATTCAGTCTCTGGGCTTTCTATTCTTGTTCCACTGCATCTATATTTGCTGTTTTGTGCCAGTTACATTTTTTTTTTTACTGTTTTTTTCTTTGATGACTGTGGCTTTGTAGTAGAGTCTGAAGTCAGCAGGTTGATCCTCCAGTTCCATTTCTTCTTTCTCAAGATTACTTTGGCTATTTTGAGGTTTTTTGTATTTCCATACAAATTGTTGAAATTATTTTGTTCTAGTTCTAGTTGAAAAATACCATTGGTAGCTTGATAGGGATTGCATTGGATCTATAGATTGCTTTGGGTAGAATAGCCATTTTGACAATATTGATTCTTCCAATCCATGAGCATGGTATGTTTTTCCATCTGTTTGTGTCTTCTTTGATTTCTTTCATCAGTGTTTTATAGTTTTCTATGTATAGGTCTTTTGTTTCTTTAGGTAGATATACTCCTAAGTATTTTATTCTTTTTGTTGCAATGGTGAATGGTATTGTTTTCTTAATTTCTCTTTCTGTTTTTTCATTGTTAGTGTATAGGAATGCAAGGGATTTCTGTCTGTTAATTTTATACCCTTTGACTTTACTATATTCATTGATTAGCTCTAGTAATTTTCTGGTAGAGTCTTTAGGGTTTTCTATGTAGAGGATCATGTCATCTGCAAACAGTGAGAGTTTCACTTCTTCTTTTCCTATCTGGATTCCTTTTACTTCTTTTTCTGCCCTGATTGCTGTGGCCAAAACTTCCAACACTATGTTGAATAGTAGTGGTGAGAGTGGGCACCCTTGTCTTGTTCCTGATTTCAGGGGAAATGCTTTCAATTTTTCACCATTGAGGGTGATGCTTGCTGTGGGTTTGTCATATATAGCTTTTATTATGTTGAGGTATGTTCCTTCTATTCCTGCTTTCTGGAGAGTTTTAATCATAAATGGATGTTGAATTTTGTCAAAGGCTTTTTCTGTATCTATTGAGATAATCATATGGTTTTTATCTTTCATTTGTTAATGTGGTGTTTTACATTGATTGATTTGCGGATATTAAAGAATCCTTGCATTCCTGGGATAAAGCCCACTTGGTCGTGGTGTATGATTTTTTTAATATGTTGTTGGATTCTGTTTGCTAGAATTTTGTTAAGGATTTTTGCATCTATGTTCATCAGTGATATTGGCCTGTAGTTTTCTTTTTTTGTGGCATCTTTGTCTGGTTTTGGAATTAGGGTGATGGTGGCCTCATAGAATGAGTTTGGAAGTTTACCTTCTTCTGCAATTTTCTGGAAGAGTTTGAGTAAGATAGGTGTTAGCTCTTCTCTAAATTTTTGGTAGAATTCAGCTGTGAAGCCATCTGGTCCTGGGCTTTTGTTTGCTGGAAGATTTTTGATTACAGTTTCGATTTCCTTGCTTGTGATGGGTCTGTTAAGATCTTCTATTTCTTCCTGGTTCAGTTTTGGAAGGTTATACTTTTCTAAGAATTTGTCCATTTCATCCAAGTTGTCCATTTTATTGGCATAGAGCTGCTGGTAGTAGTCTCTTATGATCCTTTGTATTTCAGTGTTGTCTGTTGTGATCTCTCCATTTTCATTTCTAATTTTGTTAATTTGGTTCTTCTCTCTTTGCTTCTTAATGAGTCTTGCTAATGTTTGTCAATTTTGTTTATTTTTTCAAAAAACCAGCTTTTAGCTTTGTTGATTTTTGCTATGGTCTCTTTAGTTTCTTTTGCATTTATTTCTGCCCTAATTTTTAAGATTTCTTTCCTTCTGCTAACCCTGGGGTTCTTCATTTCTTCCTTCTCTAGTTGCTTTAGGTGTAGAGTTAGGTTATTTATTTGGCTTTTTTCTTGTTTCTTGATGTAAGCCTGTAATGCTATGAACCTTCCCCTTGGCACTGCTTTTACCGTATCCCATAGGTTTTGGGTTGTTGTGTTTTCATTTTCATTCATTTCTAGGCATATTTTGATTTCTTTTTTGATTTCTTCTATGATTTGTTGGTTATTCAGAAGCGTGTTATTTAGCCTCCACATGTTTGAATTTTTAACAATTTTTTTCCTGTAATTGAGATCTAATCTTACTGCACTGTGGTCAGAAAAGATGACTGGAATGATTTCAATTTTTTTGAATTTTCCAAGACCAGATTTATGGCCCAGGATGTGATCTATTCTGGAGAAGGTTCCGTGTGCACTTGAGAAAAAGGTGAAGTTGATTGTTTTGGGGTGAAATGTCCTATAGATATCAATTAGGTCTAGGTGGTCCATTGTGTCATTCAAGGTTTGTGTTTCCTTGTTAATTTTCTGTTTAGTTGATCTATCCATAGGTGTAAGTGGGGTTTTAAAGTCTCCCACTATTATTGTGTTACTATTAATTTCCTCTTTCTTACTCGTTAGCGTTTGCCGTACATATTGTGGTGCTCCTATGTTGGGTGCATATATATTTATGATTGTTATATCTTCTTCTTGCATTAATCCTTTGATCATTATGTAGTGTCCTTCTTTGTCTCTTTTCACATCCTTTATTTGAAAGTCTATTTTATCTGATATGAGTATTGCGACTCCTGCTTTCTTTTGGTCTCCGTTTGCGTGAAATATTTTTTTCCAGCCCTTCAGTTTTAGTCTGTATGTGTCTTTTGCTTTGAGGTGGGTCTCTTGTAGACAGCATATATAGGGGTCTTGTTTTTGTATCCATTCAGCCAATCTTTGTCTTTTGGTTGGGGCATTCAACCCATTTACATTTAGGGTAATTATTGATAGGTGTGGTCCCGTTGCCATTTACTTTGTTGTTTTGGGTTCACGTTTATACAACCTTTCTGCATTTCCTATCTAGAGAAGATCCTTTAGCGTTTGTTGAAGAGCTGGTTTGGTGGTGCTGAATTCTCTCAGCTTTTGCTTGTCTGTAAAGCTTTTGAATTCTCCTTCATATCTGAATGAGATCCTTGCTGGGTACAGTAATCTAGGTTGTAGGTTCTTCTCTTTCATTACTTTCAGTATGTCCTGCCATTCCCTTCTGGCCTGGAGGGTTTCTATTGATAGATCGGCCGTTATCCTTATGGGAATCCCTTTGTGTGTTATTTGTTGTTTCTCCCTTGCTGCTTTTAATATTTGTTCTTTGTGTTTGATCTTTGTTAATTTGATTAATATGTGTCTTGGGGTGTTTCGCCTTGGGTTTATCCTGTTTGGGACTCTCTGGGTTTCTTGGACTTGGGTGGCTATTTCCTTCCCCATTTTAGGGAAGTTTTCAGCTATTATCTCCTCGAGTATTTTCTCATGGCCTTTCTTTTTGTCTTCTTCTTCTGGGATTCCTATGATTCGAATGTTGGGGCGTTTCACATTGTCCCAGAGGTCCCTGAGGTTGTCCTCATTTCTTTTGATCCTTTTTTCTTTTTTCCTCTCTGCTTCATTTATTTCCACCATTTTATCTTCTACCTCACTTATCCTATCTTCTGTCTCCGTTATTCTACTCTTGGTTCCCTCCAGAGTGTTTTTGATCTCATTCATTGCATTATTCATTTTTAATTGACTCTTTTTTATTTCTTCTAGGTCTTTATTAAACATTTCTTGCATCTTTTCAATCTTTGTCTCCAGGCTATTTATCTGTAACTCCATTTTGTTTTCATGATTTTGGATCATTTTTATTATCATTATTCTAAATTCTTTTTCAGGTAGATTCCCTATCTCCTCCTCTTTTGTTTGACTTGGTGGGCATTTTTCATGTTCCTTTACCTGTTGGGTATTTCTCTGCCTTTTCATCTTGTTTAGATTGCTCTGTCTGGACTGGGCTTTCTGTATTCTGGAGGTCTGTGGTTCCTTTTTATTGTGGAGGTTTTACCCAGTGGGTGGGGTTAGACGATTGGCTTGTCAAACTTTTCCTGGTTAGGAAAGTTTACGTCGGTGTTCTGGTGCGTGGAACTTGATTTCTTCTCTCTGGAGAGCAATGGAGTGCTCAGTAATGAGTTTTGAGATGGGTCTATGTGTTAGGTGTCACCTTGGGCAGCCTGTATGTTGACGTTTAGGGCTATGTTCTTGCGTTGCTGGAGAATTTGCTTGGTATGTCTTGCTCTAAAACTTATTGGCTCTTGGGTGGTGGTTGGTTTCAGTGTAGGTATGGAGGCTTTTGGACGGTCACTTATTACTTAAAGTTTCATGTAGTCAGGAGTTTTCTGGTGTTCTCAGGTTTTGGGCTTAAGTCTCCTGCCTCTGGATTTTAGTTTTATTCTTCCTGTAGTCTCAGGACTTCTCCAATCATACAGCACTGATAATAAAACTTCTAGGTTAATGGCGAAAAGATTCTCCCCCATTAGGGACAGCCAGAGAGCTTCACAGAGTTACATGAAGAAGAGGAGAGGGAGGAGGGAGATAGTGTTGAGCAGGAGGAGAAAAAGGGGGACTCAAGAGGAGAGAGACATATCTACGCAGTTGTCTGTTCCCAGAGTGTTCTCCGTTGCCCAGACACCCACCAAGATTCACAGAATTGGATTGGGAAGAAAAGGGGAAAGGAAGAAATAGAGGTGTTCTGAGGTAGAAAACAGAGAGTCAAGATTGGGAGAGCATAATCAACACACTCCTGAATAAAAATGGGAACTGAATATTGGATTCTTAAATGTTCACAATTTATATCATATATTGAAAAACAAAAATTAAAAATCTAGAGTAGAGATTAAACTCTTAAAAATACTATATTAAAAAGAAAAACCAAAACACACACACAAAAAATTTTAAAAATATATATGAAGTTCAGTTTAAAAAATAGGGCTTCTCTTTTTTTTTGGTAAGGTTATAGTGTATTGAAAATGAAAATTAAGGAGTAGTAGAGGAGTACTAGAGGACTTTAAAAGAAATAAGAGAAAAAGAAAAATAGAAAATAGAAGAGAAAAAGGAGAAAAAAAGAAAAAAAAAAGAATTTTCCCTAATTAAAAAAATCATAAAAATCTATGAAAATGAAAGTTAAAGAGTAATGGGGGAGTAATAGGGAATTTTAAAGGAAAATAAAAGAGAAAAAATAAAAAAGAAAAAATAAAAAAATTTTTTTTTTTCTTTTCTCTTATTTAAAAAAAAAAAAAGTAAAAATATATCTAGGAATTTCTCTGGAGCTGTTGCGGTCAGTGTCAGTTCGGCTCAGTTTCAGATATCTCCTCGTTCGAACTTACACTTCTCGATATCTACAGGCCTCTTCCGGTGTAATCGCTGTTTTCTACAGGGATTTTAATCTGTTGCACCGCTCTCTTTAGAAGCTGTTCCCTTTTTTATTTGGCTTCTGTTTGCCGGTTTCTTCAGAGCCTCATTTCCGCCCTGACACAGGCGGGCGGAGGTGGACTCTTACTCAGGTAGCTAGTTCTGTCGCGCTGCTGGGAGGGGCTGGCGCTGCGGGGAGGGGCTGGCGCTGCTTTCTCGGTCTGCGCTGCTCAGGATCCCGGCTGCTCTATATGGAGCGCGCTGCGCGCAACTCCAGCCCTCGGGTGTTCCACAAAAGCGCGGAACAAAAGGCTGCATCCGCTCTTGTGCCTTCCCCGTCAGAGCGGTCCAGGCAGCCAGGAGCTTGACAGGTGCACTCTCTCCGGGCGCAGCGCGCCCACTCCCTTCCACGGTCCCAATCTCAGTTTTCGCCGGTGCCAGTCGGGTGCATGCGCCTTCTGCCCTCTGCGTCCCCAGCCCCAGTCCCCCCCGCGCCGGTCGGGTGCCTGCGCCCTGTGTCTCGCTGCGACCTGCTCCTGCCTCCGGCGGGTCTGGGCCGGTCAGCAGTCTGCCAGCTCTTCTCTGGACTTTCTCGGTCCCTTTGTTCTGCGAACGGCCGGCAGCGTGTTCGGGCCGGTTAATTTTCTCTCTCTTCCCTGCTCTCCCACAGTTCAAGTTGGCAACTCACAAAAGCTCCCTCCGATTGTCCTCAGGGCACTCAGGCCTGGACCCTACCCCAAGCAATGCCGCCGGCTCCTCTCCGTGCCGCCCCCACTTGCTGGTGGCAGATGCGGGTGTCTGGGGCAGTTTTCTGCTGAGAGTTGCTTTTAGGCACGTAATCTGTGGGTTTTATTTGTTGGTTCCCTCCCAGTCAGGTTGCCCTCCTAGATTCAAACACTTCCCCCAGGCCCGCCAGTGCGAGGGTTTCCCGTTGTCTGGAAACGTCCTCTAAAGACTCCCTTCCCGGGACGGATCTCCGTCCTTAGCTCTTTTGTCTCACTTTTTATCTTTTATATTTTGTCCTACCTCCTTTTGAAGACAATGGGCTGCTTTTCTGGGCGCCTGATGACCTCAGCTAGCGATAAGAAGTTGTTTTGTGAAGTTTGCTCTGCGTTCAGATATTCTTTTGATGAATTTGTAGGAGAGAAAGTGGTCTCCCCATCCTACTCCTCTGCCATCTTGACTCCTCCCCTCGAATTGATGCTTTTAAATTGTGATGTTGAAGACTCTCTAGAGTCCCTTGGGCTTAAGGAGATCACACCAGTCCATCCTAAAGGAAACCAGTCCTGAATATTCATTGCAAGGACTGATGCTGAAGTTGAAACTCCAGTACTTTGACCACCTGATGGGAAGAAATGACTCACTGGAAAGACCCTGATTCTGGGAAAGATTGAAGGCAGGAGGAGAAGGGGACGACAGAGGATGAGATGGTTGGATGGTATCACCGACTCGATAGATATTAGTTTGAGCTAGCTCCAGGAGATGATGAAGGACATGGAAGCCTGGCATGCTGCAGCCCATGGAGTTGCAAAGAGATGGACATGACTGAGCAACTGAATAATAAATCATTTAGGAAAAAATGTATTTGCCATAAAGGAGAATTATTTCTGCAGAAGTTTAGGACTTGCTTTAGTTACTAAGAGACTCTTTTAGGAGAATGTTTTATAAGTGTCTAACTTGACAAAATAAAAAAAAATGTAAAAATCTTTAGAGGAGCAGTAAATATTTAATTCCATTTACTTAGGCTCTCCAATTAGGAGACCATTGGATTAGTTACGTTTTTCTTTTCTACATTTTTATAGAAGGAACTGTAAGACAAATTTTGTTTTGTGGTTCTGCCCAACAAAATGTGTGATTCTTCTGCATTTGTTGCATTCTAGGGAGAAGCTGGTCGAGGATGTGGCAAAATTTATAATTGATCAGTTTCTCACTCTTCTGAATTCTCACAGCCCTCCGTTTGTGCCTTTCGTTAGAGAGTGTTTTTGATTGTCTATCAATTACACAAATAACATGTGAATATAGTCTCATTATAATTGATTCAAGTAATTCAAAATTAATTAATAATTAATACTTACTAGATGAATTCTATGTGCCTGCTTGGCGTGATTTTTGATGGGTTTCCTAGAATTCTGAGAATTCTCACAATTTTATGAATTATGCACAATAATTATTTCACAGAAGGACAATCCAGATTGGTACATTTGGAAGGCAGCAGAATCAGAATGTGACCTCGTATAGTTTGACTCTGAAGCCTGTTACGTACTCTGAATTTCTCTTCAGTCCACTCATCAGCAGTGTGTGGAGAGAGCCCTCCATGGGCCCCGTGCTACCGCCCTCTCTCCCCACCACAGATACTAGCTGTCAGATATCACCATCCTTGCAGCTTTTCTGCCAGGTATGAATATTTCTGTAGGGTAGACTCTGTGAGATGAAATTGCTTCTAAAACTGTATGAACAACTTTGCTTGATCCTGCTAATTTGTATTCAACTGGCCAAACAATTCATTTGGGGTTTTCCATAAGATGTTACTTACAGAATACTTCAAATACTTTTTTTTAAATTTAATTGAAGGATAATTGCTTTACAGCATTATGTTGATTTCTGCCGTACAACGTGAATCAGTTATAAGTATACCTGTGTCCCCTCTCTCTTGAGCCTCCCTCCCGCCCATCCCCGTCCCACTCATCCAGGTCATCACAGAGCTCTGAGCTGAGCCCCCTGTGCTGCATGGCAGCTTCGCATGAGCCAGCTATTCTAACACAGTCATGTATATTTGTCAGTGCTCCTCTCCCAGTTTGTCCCACGCTCTGCTTTCCCCGCTGTGTCCACAAGTCCAGGCTCTACGTCTGCACCTCCGTTCCTGCCCTGCACATGGGTTCATCTATACCATTTTTCTAGATGCCATGCATCAGTTCAGTTCAGTGACTCAGTCATTTCCGACTCTTTGTGACCCCATGGACTGCAGCATGCCAGGCTTTTGCAGTATGAAAAGGCAAAAAGATTCCATATATAGGCGTTAATATACAATCGAATACTTTTAGTACTTCAAAAATTCTGTGCAGTTTATACTCCCAAACTTCACAACACACCCATTTTTCCGTATCCTTACCATCACTTGATATTAGACATCTCTGTAAATTTTTGCCAATCAGATAAATTATATTTAATTCTCTTCCTTTCCTTTTTGTATTTTTTGTTTACTGCTATATGTCTACTTGCTAGGGCAGTGGCTATCATAGAGGAAGACTCAATAATAAATACTGGTTAAATGAATGGAAGAATGAATGTATTGATCATTTGTATCTCTTTTTATTTTGTCAGTTCATCTCTTTTGTCCATTTTTATATTGGGTTATTTGCCTTCTTCTTATGCTTAATTAGAACTTTTTATACTTTTTATTCTCAATAATGATTGTATGTTATATTCTGCAAATGTTTTTTCTCATCTGTTTCTTGTTTTTAACTTTGTTCATGGTGACATTTTTATTCAGAAGATCTTATTTTTAGAATATTAAATTTTGACATCTTTTCTCTTTATGCTTGGAAAGACCTTTTATATTTTTTTAAATTAGGTTTCTTTGTTTTCTTTAAAAATCTTTTTTTTTAATGGCTGAGTAATATTCCATGGTGTATATGTACCACAGCTTCCTTATCCATTCATCTGCTGATGGGCATCTAGGTTGCTTCCACGTCCTGGCTGTTATAAACAGTCCTGCAATGAACACTGGGGTACACGTGTCTCTTTCAGATCTGGTTTCCTCGGTGTGTATGCCCAGCAGTGGGATTGCTGGGTCATATGGCAGTTCTATTTCCAGTTTTTTTAAAGAATCTCCACACTGTTTTCCATAGTGGCTGTACTAGTTTGCATTCCCACCAACAGTGTAAGAGGGTTCCCTTTTCTCCACACCCTTTCCAGCATTTATTGCTTGTAGACTTTTGGATAGCAGCCATCCTGACTGGCGTGTAATGGTACCTCATTGTGGTTTTGATGTGCATTTCTCTGATAATGAGTGATGATGAGCATCTTTTCATGTGTTTGTTAGCCATCTGTATGTCTTCCTTGGAGAAATGTCTGTTTAGTTCTTTGGCCCATTTTTTGATTGGGTCATTTATTTTTCTGGAATTGAGCTTCAGGAGTTGCTTGTATATTTTTGAGCTTAATCCTTTGTCTGTTTCTTCATTTGCTATTATTTTCTCCCATTCTGAAGGCTGTCTTTTCACTTTGTTTATATTTTCCTTTGTTGTGCAAAAGCTTTTAAGTTTCATTAGGTCCCATTTGTTTATTTTTGCTTTTATTTCCAATATTCTGGGAGGTGGGTCATCGAGGATCCTGCTGTGATTTATGTCACAGAGTGTGTTTTGCCTATGTTCTCCTCTAGGAGTTTTATAGTTTCTGGTCTTACATTTAGATCTTTAATCCATTTTGAGTTTATTTTTGTGTATGGTGTTAGAAAGTGTTCTAGTTTCATTCTTTTACAAGTGGTTGACCAGTTTTCCCAGCACCACTTGTTAAAGAGGTTGTCTTTTTTCCATTGTATATTCTTGCCTCCTTTGTCAAAGATAAGGTGTCCATAGGTATGTGGATTTAACTCTGGGCTTTCTATTTTGTTGCCTTGATCTATATTTCTGTCTTTGTGCCAGTACCATACTGTCTTGATGACTGTGGCTTTGTAGTAGAGCCTAAAGTCAGGCAGGTTGATTCCTCCAGTTCCATTCTTCTTTCTCAAGATTGCTTTGGCTAATCGAGGATTTTTGTATTTCCATACAAATTGTGAAATTATTTCTAGTTCTGTGAAAAATTCCATTGGTAGCTTGATAGGGATTACATTGAATCTATAGATTGCTTTGGGTAGTATAGTCATTTTCACAATATCGATTCTTCCAATCCATGAACGTGGTATATTTCTCCATCTGTTTGTGTCCTCTTTGATTTCTTTCATCACTGTTTTATAGTTTTCTATGTATAGGTCTTTTGTTTCTTTAGGTAGATATACTCCTAAGTATTTTATTCTTTTTGTTGCAATGGTGAATGGTATTGTTTCCTTAATTTCTCTTTCTGTTTTTTCATTGTTAGTATATAGGAATGCCAGGGATTTCTGTGTGTTAATTTTATATCCTGCAACTTTATTATATTCATTGATTAGCTCTAGTAATTTTCTGGTAGAGTCTTTAGGGTTTTCTATGTAGAGGATCATGTCATCTGCAAACAGTGAGAGTTTACTTCTTCTTTTCCTATCTGGATTCCTTTTATTTCTTTTTCTGCTCTGATTGCTGTGGCCAAAACTTCCAAAACTATGTTGAATAGTAGTGGTGAGAGTGGGCACCCTTGTCTTGTTCCTGACTTTAGGGGAAATGCTTTCAATTTTTCACCATTGAGGATAATGTTTGCTGTGGGTTTGTCATATATAGCTTTTGTTATGTTGAGGTATGTTCCTTCTATTCCTGCTTTCTGGAGAGTTTTTGTCGTAAATGGATGTTGAATTTTGTCAAAGGCTTTCTCTGCATCTATTGAGATAATCATATGGTTTTTATCTTTCAATTTGTTAATGTGGTGTATTACATTGATTGATTTGTGGATATTAAAGAATCCTTGCATTCCTGGGATAAAGTCCTCTTGGTCATGATGTATGATCTTTTTAATATGTTGTTGGATTCTCTTTGCTAGAATTTTGTTAAGGATTTTTGCGTCTATGTTTATCAGTGATATTGGCCTGTAGTTTTCTTTTTTTGTGACATCTTTGTCTGGTTTTGGTATTAGGGTGATGGTGGCCTCATAAAATGAGTTTGGAAGTTTGCCTTCTTCTGCAATTTTCTGGAAGAGTTTGAGTAAGATAGGTGTTAGCTCTTCTCTAAATTTTTGGTAGAATTCAGCTGTGAAGCCATCTGGTCCTGGGCTTTTGTTTGCTGGAAGATTTCTGATGACAGTTTCGATTTCTGTGTTTGTGATGGGTCTGTTAAGATCTTCTATTTCTTCCTGGTTCAGTTTTGGAAAGTTATACTTTTCTAAGAATTTGTCCATTTCTTCCAAGTTGTCCATTTTATTGGCATATAGCTGCTGGTAGTAGTCTCTTATGATCCATTGTATTTAAGTGTTTTTGTTGTGATCTCTCCATTTTCATTTCTAATTTTGTTAATTTGGTTCTTCTCCCTTTGTTTCTTGATGAGTCTGGCTAAAGGTTTGTCAATTTTGTTTACCTTTTCAAAAAACCGGCTTTTAGCTTTGTTGATTTTTGCTATGGTCTCTTTTGTTTGTTTTGCATTTATTTCTGCCCTAATTTTTAAGATTTCTTTCCTTCTACTAACCCTGGGGTTCTTCATTTCTTCCTTCTCTAGTTGCTTTAGGTGTAGAGTTAGGTTATCTGTTTGACTTTTTTCTTGTTTCTTGAGGTAAGCCTGTAATGCTATCAGCCTTCCTCTTAGCACTGCTTTTACAGTGTCCCATAGGTTTTGGGTTGTTGTGATTTCATTTTCATTCATTTCTATGCATATTTTGATTTATTTTTGATTTCTTCTATGATTTGTTGGTTATCCAGAAGCGTGTTATTTAGCCTCCATATGTTGGAATTTTTAATAGTTTTTTTCCTGTAATTGAGATCTAATCTTACTGCATTGTGGTCAGAAAAGATGACTGGAATGATTTCAGTTTTTTTGAATTTACCCAGGCTAGTATTATGGCCCAGGATGTGATCTATTCTGGAGAAGGTTCCGTGTGCACTTGAGAAAAAGGTGAAATTGATTGTTTTGGGGTGAAATGTTCTATAGATATCAATTATGTCTACTGGTCCAGTGTGTCATTTAAAGTTTGTGTTTCCTTGTTAATTTTCTGTTTAGTTGATCTATCCATAGGTGTGAGTTTGAATCAGTTCTAATGAGATGGATGAAACTGGAGCCCATTATACAGAGTGAAGTAAGCCAGAAAGATAAACACAAATACAGTATACTAACACATACATATGGAATTTAAAAAGATGGTAACGATAACCCTATATGCAGCACAGAAAAAGAGATACACATGTATAGAATAGACTTTTGGACCCTGTGGGAGAAGGCGAGGGTGGGATGATCTGAGAGAACAGCATTGAAACATGTATATTATCAAGTGTGAAACAGATCACCAGCCCAGGCTGGATGCATGAGACAAGTGCTTGGGGCTGGTGCACTAGGATGACCCAGAGGGATGGGATGGGGAGCGAGGTGGGAGAGGGGATCCGGATGGGGAACACATGTAAATCCATGGCTGATTCATGTCAGTGTATGGCAAAAACCACTACAACATTGTAAAGTAATTAGCCTCCAACTAATAAAAATAAATGAAAAAAAAATTCTTTGGCTATGCCTTGTGGCATGTGGGATCTTAGTTCCACAACCAGGGATCAAAACCACATCCCCTGCTATGTAAGTGTTGAGTCTTAACCACTGGGACAGCAGGGGAGTCCTGGAAAGGCCTTTTCTAGAAACAAAGATTATAAGAATGTTCTAATAGAAATTTTGCTAATACATGTATAGTTTTTGCTTTATGATTCTTAAATTCATCTGATGTGTTTTGTGTGTTTTTATGTTCAGATCAAGTCTGTCTTTAAATTTTCCTAGATAACAGTCAATGGCTATCTTTTTGAAAAAGTGGAATAGTCCTTTATTCTGTTGGGATTTAAAGTGTAATCTTTTACATAATTAAATTTACATATACTCGGGGAACTATTTCTGGACTCCCTCTCATGGAATTTCTAAGTTTTAAACTTTTATGTAGTTGTTCATCTTTGGATGTTATATATATATTTGGGAGGGAAAAGGACTAATTTTCTTGAATACAGGGATTCCATCTCATTTATTATTCATTTTTAAAATGCTTTATAGGTCTAAGGCAATTTCTAAAATGTGACATGCTCTCAGTGAACATTTATTGAATGAATCATAGAAGTAGTTGAGGAGGTTGGAGATTGTAGGAATTGTGTCTTTTTTTTTTAAACTCAGGCATTATCTCTTCCCTGGTCGGATCAGAGGGGCCGATTCTGATAGACAGAAGTGTACTGATTGATTATAGAGAGGCGATGCAAAGCTTGCCATGCATCTGAAATTCTATGCCTTTGACATAGCACTATTTTCAGAAGATTCCTGCTTGAATCTACAGTTGTTACTTGGCAAATAGAAAAACTGTGGTGTCACCACAGCCTGGGAAAAAGATACTCCACCCTTTCTGCTGCCTCAGGCAGACCTAAAGCTGTTTTATTACTAAAATGTCCCTACCCTTCCTTTCTTTCCAGAAGACACACTGTAGTCAATAGATTTGATAAACTGAAATGAAACTCGCAGCAGGCTTCTTCCTCTGACACTGGCACTGTGGGATGAGGCTAGTTTATGGTCAGTGGGTCAGTCCTGCTGTTTATCTCCTGTATCATCCCTTTGCTGCAGAGTATGACTTTCTGAGAGCAGTTTTCTAGGAACTCAACCAAAAAGACCTTGCTGCCAATGGGGAGGACAAATCAGGAAGAAAAGGTATAGACATTCAGCATAGAGTCAGAGAAACTTGAACAATGCTTTAAAAAAAGTTTCATGTATTTTTTTACCTGTTTGAATACTTTGTTTAAATTACACTCCCTCCCATTTGTATGGGGCTTCCCAGGTGGCTCGGTAGTAAAGAATCCACCTTCCAACGCGGGAGACACAGGACGTTGGATCCCTGGGTCAGGAAAATCCCCTGGAGAAGGGAATGGCTACCCCGCTCCAGTGTTCCTGCCTGAGAAATCCCAACAACAGGAGCCTGGCAGGCTACAGTCCATAGGGTCACAAAGAATGAGACATGACTGAGCCACTGAGCATGCTCACCCCCATATGTATTCTTCTTTTTGAATTGGCAAAGCTGAACTTTTTGCATGAAGAAGTCTATGTATTTTGAGTTTTAAGTTGTTTTTCTTCATCTCAAGCTGAGCTTCTTTCTTCCTCAGTTAAAGGAGAATCTGTCCTCTAGCTTCCAGCTTTCACTGAATGAAAACTTTTATTTTCTTTCTTCCTTCTTCCCTCCCTCTCCCCCCAACCCCCAACCCCCACCCCTCCCCCACCACACCCCCATCTCCTTTTTTTCCCCTTGTTTTTTGTTTTGTTTTGTCCTGGGCCTTCCTTCTCTCAAGTATCGCCCCTCATACCCCATGGTCTTCCTTGAGGAGAGCAGTGTGTTTAGTCGCTTCAGTAGTGTCCAGCTGTTTGTGACCCCATGGACTGTAGCCAGCCAGGCTCCTCTGTCCATGGCATTCTCCAGGCAAGAATACTGGAGTGGGTTGCCATTTCCTACTCCAGAGAATCTTCCCGACCTAGGGATCGAACCCAGGTCCCCTGTGTTTCCTGCATTTCAGGCAGATTCTTTACCCACTGAGCCTCTAGGGAAGTCCCGACTCTCCCAGGGGAGAGCAGAGGCATGCTTAATTTATCACCTGTGATTTAATACTTATGTGACAGCTTCTCAGATTGTAAGCATGTGTCAGTTTTATTTCAATCCTGCCATAGGGAGAAGACTCCTAAGAAAGTCAATCCAAAGATTTACTCTTGGTAGAGACATCTTCTGGGGAAATAAGTGGTTAAGTAATCATTGTTAAATTAGATTTCTTAAAAAAAAAAAAAGCATGTCTACTTAGAGATCATTAGGCTTATTGCAAGATGACTATTAGTTGAGTGATGTTACTCAAATTTCTCAAAAGGAATTTGAATCTCATTATCATCTGTCAGAAAATTGCTCCAGCATTTTATCATGAATACCAACGATTCCCCAGAAGGTGCTGCTAATAACATCACACCCCAGAATTCTGCCCCAGCTCAGTATGTGGTATTTTTCTGTTTTTTTTTTTTTTTTTTTTTACCCCTACAGAAAAATTCTTTTAAAAGAACTACCTTGGTCAAGAGAAGATTTATCCCATTGCATTTTTATCCTATGTGTATTAATTGAGTTTGTCACTTTTTACATGTTTACAAATAGTAGAAATTAGACATAGGTTTAATTTGCACCATCAACATAGGCAATATTTGCACTTCTGTTGTTAATATTCCATTTAGCCCTCTGTCTAGTGAATATTTCTGAAATAAAGGTACATCTTACAACTGAACACACACACAGGAAAGTAATTATTAAGCTGATGGTGTGTCTTAAATAAGCTTAAAAAATACATATAATATTACACCACTCAGCACATGTGGCTTTAGAGCATTAACTTCCTGAGACTGGGATATTTTTGTTTCTCAGTCTGTTTTAAACCCTTTATTACGTGGCATACAACAGAGGGTGGGCTAAAACAATCTAGTCCCATTCTGTGGGAGGCAAGCAGCTCTCATTGTTTGTTGACTCCAATGAGAAAGTGCGGGGAGAGACTTCTTAACCCCTGTCTCCTCCAGGAGTAAGGGATTCCCTGGTGGCTCAGCAGTGAAGAATCTGGCTACTGTGCAGAAGCCTTGCAGGAGATGCAGGTTCTATCCTTTGGTCAAGAAGATCCCCTGGAGAACGGAATGGCAACCCACTCCAGTATTCTTGCCTGGAGAATTCAATGAACAGAGGAACCTGGCAGGCTACAGCCAGTGGGGTTGTAAAGAGTCAGACATGACTGAGCATACAGCATGTGCACCCCCAAGAATGTGTGGAAAACAGGAAAGTCTGTGCAGTCAAATCTATATAGTAGTCCTTTCCCTAAATTGGTGATTTCCTTGTTGCTGGGGAGGCTCTTCTCATGATGGAGGTTTCCCCGTCCCTGTCTTGCGTCTTGCGTACTAATTCTGTTCAGTCTTTTTCTGGTTAAGGTTGCCGGGGTATGCTTCTAATCCATGTACATGCAGGAAGGAAAATTGCCCTCATCAGTCTAGGCTTGTGGGAAAAGCATGTATAATAAAAATCAAGTTTGTACCAGAAGTAATTGGCTGTTCATAGTGCTTCTAAGCCCTACTGTCTGCTAAAGGTATCGCTGCCTCTTTTCTCCTGTTTGAATTATATTACAACTCGTCCCCTTCTGTAATCCCCTTTCGCACAAGCCAGGCGCTGAAGGAAAGTGGTGCAAGTTGACTGAAAACCCAACACAGCTGCATATTGAATACACCGTAGCATTTCACGTGGCGCTTGACGCATACGTACATGCTTGACACTGGCGCCATTTTGCTGGTGGGAGGTTCTCGCAGCGGTGCTGGCTGGTGAGATGGGGCTTTTCAGCATTTCACTACTGCCAGGGACTAATGCTTGACCTCCCAGTTCTAGAAATGGGACTTTTTCAGCATATTCAACTGTTCCATTGCTGACTCATGTTGCCTCAGTTCTCCTGATGTAGATAGGTAAGCCAAAATGTGATCTAACTGACTTACTAATATGATGGAGGCTAAGTATACCTGTTATATAGTAACTGGGACACTCGCCATGGTCTCAGGGCACCCTCCTTCCTAAGTACTGACAATGTGGGAAACTGAGCTGTGGCTTGTGTACATGGAATCAGAACTAGGAGCATAGACAACATACTGTGTGTTGGCGGGTGGGTGGGGGGGGGGTAATCTAACCTTTAGAAAATAAAAAAAAAAAACTATCACTAGCCCACAGCAGAGGGCAAATCTTTGTTGATTGCAATTTGACCAAAGTAATTAGTATCAGTGACAGAATTGGAAGTACTAAGGAGATGAAAAGGGATTTAAAAGGGAGTTCGCTTTACAATTGTAAGAAAAATGGTAACCTAAGTTTTATTAGTAATGGAAATCCAGACATCCAGGACTTCTCCAAGAGCCCAAAGGAGAATTATCAGTTTGCAATCAGTTCAGTTCAGTCACTCAACTGTGTCTGACTCTTTGCGACCCCCTAGACTGCAGCACACCAGGCGTCCCTGTCCATCAACAACTCTCAGAGTTTACTCAAACTCATGTCCATTGAGTTGGTGATGCCATCCAACAATCTCATCCTCTCTCGTCCCCTTCTCTTCCCGCCTTCAATCTTTCCCAGAATCAGGGTCTTTTCCAATGAGTTATTTCTTCACATCAGGTGGCCAAAGTATTGGAGCTTCAGCTTTAGAATCTGTCCTTCCAATGAATATTCAGGGCTGATTTCCTTTAGGATGGACTGGTTGGATCTTGCAGTCCAAGGGACTCTCAAGAGTCTTCTCCAACACCACACTTCAAAAGCATCAATTCTTTGACGTTCAGCTTTCTTTATAGTCCAACTCTCACATCCATACATGACCATTGGAAAAACCATAGCTTTGACTAGACAGACCTTTGTTGGCAAAGTAATGTCTCTGCTTTTTATTTTTTATTTTTATTTTTTATATTTATTTTTATTAGTTGGAGGCTAATTACTTTGCAATATTGTAGTGTTTTTTGCCATACGTTGTCATGAATCAGCCATGGATTTACATATGTTCCCCATCCCAATTCCCCCCTCCCACCTCCCTCCCCATCCTATCCCTCTGGGTCTTCCCAGTGCACCAGCCCTGAGCACTTGTCTCATGCATCCAACCTGGGCTGGCGATCTGTTTCATCCTTGATAGTATACTTGTTTCAATGCTGTTCTCTCAGAACATCCCACCCTCGCATCTCCCACAGAGGCCAAAAGTCTGTTCTCTTTTTCTGTTTTGCATATAGGGTTATTGTTACCATCTTTTTAAATTCCATATATATACTTTAGTATACTATATTGGTCTTTATCTTTCTGGCTTACTTCACTCTGTATAATGGGCTCCAGTTTCATCCATCTCATTAGAACTGATTCAAATGAATTCTTTTTAATAGCTGAGTAATATTCCATTGAGTATATGTACTACACCTTTCTTATCCATTCATCTGCTGGTGGGCATCTAGGTTGATTCCATGTCCTGGCTATTGTAAACAGCGCTGTGATGAACATTGAGGTGCACGTGTCTCTTTCAGATCTGGTTTCCTCAGTGTGTATGCCCAGAAGTGGGATTGCTGGGTCATATGGCAGTTCTATTTCCAGTTTTTTAAGGAATCCCCACACTGTTCTCCATAGTGGCTGTACTAGTTTGCATTCCCACCAACAGTGTAAGAGGGTTCCCTTTTCTCCACACCCTTTCCAGCATTTATTGCTTGTAGACTTTTGGATAGCAGCCATTCTGATTGGCGTGTAATGGTACCTCATTGTGGTTTTGATTTGCATTTCTTTGATAATGAATGATGTTGAGCATCTTTTCATGTTTTTGTTAGCCATCTGTATGTCTTTGGAGAAATTTCTATTTAGTTCTTTGGCCCATTTTTTGATTGGGTCATTCATTTTTCTGGAATTGAGCTGCAGGAGTTGCTTGTATATTTTTGAGAGTAATCCTTTGTTTCTTCGTTTGCTATTATTTTCTCCCATTCTGAAGGCTGTCTTTTCACCTTGCTTATAGTTTCCTTTGTTGTGCAAAAGCTTTTAAGTTTAATTCGGTGCCATTTGTTTATTTTTGCCTTTATTTCCAATATTATGGGAGGTGGGTCATAGAGGATCTTGCTGTGGTTTATGTCAGAGAGTGTTTTGCCTATGTTCTCCTCTAAGAGTTTTATAGTTTCTGGTCTTACATTTAGATCTTTAATCCATTTTGAGTTTATTTTTTTTGTATGGTGTTAGGACGTGTTCTAGTTTCATTCTTTTACAAGTGGTTGACCAGTTTTCCCAGCACCACTTATTAAAGAGGTTGTCTTTTTTCCATTGTATATTCTTGCCTCCTTTGTCGAAGATAAGGTGCCCATAGGTATGTGGGTTTATCTGTGGGCTTTCTATTCTGTTCCATTGATCTATATTTCTGTCTTTGTGCCAGTACCATACTGTCTTGATGACTGTGGCTTTGTAGTAGAGCCTGAAGTCAGGCCTGTTGATTCCTCCAGTTCCATTCTTCTTTCTCAAGATTGCTTTGGCTATTTGAGGATTTTTGTATTTCCATACAAATTGTGAAATTATTTGTTCTAGTTCTGTGAAAAATACCATTGGTAGCTTGATAGGGATTGCATTGAATCTATAGATTGCTTTGGGTAGTATAGTCATTTTGACAATATTGATTCTTCCAATCCATGAACACGGAATATTTCTCCATCTGTTTGTGTCCTCTTTGATTTCTTTCATCACTGTTTTATAGTTTTCTATGTATAGGTCTTTTGTTTCTTTAGGTAGATATACTCCTAAGTATTTTATTCTTTTTGTTGCAATGGTGAATGGTACTGTTTCCTTAATTTCTGTTTCTGTTTTCTCATTGTTAGTGTATAGTAATGCAAGGG